>NW_027503172.1:0-42338 GCF_021521415.1 Bidens hawaiensis | reverse complement strand
TTTGGATTGATTATTGATCAATTGTTTGATAATATGGACATGGATTATTGTGAAATTGTTGTTAGAGATAATCAAAACTAGAGTATTATCATAAGTGGAAAATTTGGGGATTTTTGGGTTTTGGATTAGTTATGGATTTTGGATGGATTGATGAATCAAAAGTGTTATGGGATAACTTAATTTAAAATAAAATAGGTTATATGCTAGAATTAATAGTTTGAAACTTGAAAATTAACCAAAGATTGGTAAAATTACTAATTAAGGAAACTTTAATTTAAGAAAAGTTGAAATTTGGATTTTGATGTGAATACTTGTGATTAATGTGATCAATATGTGATTAATAACAACTTTGAACTAAGATGTGGTGCATGATTAGAAGCATTGATTAGTTAACACTTTGGTTAAAATGGACTACAACTTACTAAATAAAGAAACTTTGTTGAATTGAAATAACAAAATTGGATAGGACACTTAGGATGCATGAAACCCTATTAAACAAGTTGAATGAATTAAGCTTAAAACATTACTTAATAAAAGTGGAAAGATTGAATTAGATTGAATTATCAAAAATTAAAAGTTACTATAAAAAGAAACTTTGTTAGTTAAACACTTAGAAAATTCATATTTTGATTTATTAATTAACTACTTGAACTTATACATATATGATATGATGATTTGAACCTGGAAATTTAGGCATTAATATGATATTTGTTCATATAAAAATAACAAGCTTAACTAGTAACATTGTTAAGGTAATCTAAAATACGAATTAGGAACCGAAAAACTCGATTAAAGTATCTTATGAACATATATAGTCAAAACTGCTATTTATGGTAATTTATATGTTATTATAGTGTGTGTTTAGTTCATATGATGATTAGTATAGACTTGTGTAATTCATTTGACTCGTCGGTAACCTAAACGGTCAAAAAACGGCTTTTTAAGCAAAACCGACACAACTATTAGGGACTGTTTTAGAACATACCCTAAAGTGTTAAAATACCCATGTATAACATAATTTAATCCATGAGAAAAGGACAAGATTATAAAACTTAGTCCTAAACGATTCGTGTCGCGAAAACCGACACGAAAACGTTAAAAAGTTGCTATTTTAAGAAAATATTAACAAAAATGAAAATAATATATTTTCAAAAGTAAACTTATAAAAACTTGATTAATATTTATGTAACAAGTATTTTTTATAATTTATAAGTTACATTTTAAACGAAAAAACCGAATTAATGCATTTTAAGCATAAAACCGACAAAACCGACGAAACCGTCAAGTTTTGTGAAAAATAAAAGATTAATATTTTCTTGAAAAATTCCAGCAAATGAATCTTAAGTTATTTTCTTATATTTTAGTTGTTTATTAATTAGTTTAATTAATTAATAGCTAATGGAAAACCGAACTATGTGTACTCGCTTATGTGTTTATGTGATTATGTGAATACTAGAATAAGACTTATAAAATAAGGAGTTTTGTATAAAAACTAAAATCAAGTTTTTATTAACAAAATATGTTCTAATATAGGACACGGGATTTTCGGAAAGGCTACAAGACAATGAGTTTCTCTATCGAACCCCCCCCCCCCCCTCGATTTTAACTGGAAATGTTTTTAAAACGATATTTAATTGTGTTTTGGGGGAAAAGCATATTCTTCATTTCATATTATTTTTATTGATGTTTTCTTTAAAAGGCATTTTATTTTACAAATTGGTGTATAATGCGGGATGAGTCTAGTTGACTAAATAACTGTTAACCGAATTAGTAAGGGCACAGAATTATGGGTAGATCTATCGGGGTGACGCCCCCCACTTCCATTCGCGTTGGGTTAAAAGTGGGTATATTTGGAGTATGGTATGTTTCGATTTATCAACTGAGATGTCATACGCAATGTTGTATTCTTTGCTCGTCTACAACATCTCAATTTGTTTAAGAATTAAATGCCTATTGATTTGTGATGTAATGAAGGTAGATCATTACACACGGTTGGGTGTTATAATGGTGGTAAGCCATTATACACGGATATTTTGGATATAATTCGGGGTGTAGTGACGATTACACACGAATTGATATCGGACTTGTTAATTATTTGGATTATGTTTTCGATTCATATATATATATATATATATATATATATATATATATATATATATATATATATATATATATATATATATATATATTTATGGACTATTTTTTATATAAAGGGAAACTCACCAACACATTGTGTTGATCGATATTTTAATATGCTTTTCAGGTAAATAAATGAAGTATGGAAGCTTCGCGAAGAGTGCGGGAAAAATGGTGACGTGTGTTTGAATGAAAAATGTTGACTTTATGTTGAACTTATAATTTGAATAAAAATCGTGTAATATGACACGTGTAATAACTCTGATGGTCAAATAAAGTTCAACATTCGTTTGAAATATATACTTTAACGTGATTGGCTGAAACGACGTCTGTCACCACCCGAAAGACTTGGTCATAGTCTTCCGTTGTTTAAATTATGATTTTCGGGGTGTGACAGGACATGCCAAACTTTTCTCCCAAATTTTAGACGGTTTTACTATAAAGGGCACTCGCCAAAGCATTTTGGGCTTAGGGGGGGGGGGTCCTTATTAGCGAACCCGCCAAGATCAAAATCGGGAATAGAGTTGTGCAAAAAATCCATCGCACACCCAAAATCGGAATCTAACCCATCACCACCACAATCACGCAAAATGTGGTCCTGTAACTTCCAAGATTGTGCTCTCGAGGCGACGAAAGCATAGGTGGAAACTTCTTCAGCTGAATATAACCCTAAACTACCGAAATGGATAGGGAGAAAGGCTAGTCTCCATTGAAAATCCCCAAAAAACGGACCCCCACATACCATAATATCCTCAATCGCCGCTCGAAGCCCTTTGTCAAAAACAGAGACAGCTTCCTTAACAAACATAGGCTGACATGTTCGGAGTCTGAACAACAATTTAGCCACCCCCATACATGAGCTAAGCAAGAGAAGCTCACATTGAGGGTCACGCAGACGAGTAAGACATCTCATTAGTTCTACAACTCTTGAAGCTATAGTAATGGCCAAACTACTGATAAACCTAGCATCCCAGCTAACCGCACCTCCAAGGAGTTTTACCCTTAACTCCGGTCTCCCAATCCTGATAGGAAATAAACCTACTTTTGCCTTTACCCCATTGCACGACGGCTAGTATACTTCTGTCTTTTTAATATTAAGCTCAAGCCCCAAACTTGGCCCCTTAGATCTAATTATATCCAAGGCTTTAGCCACTTCAATGGCGTCCCCTATAATCGTGCCATCATCTAAGTACCATGCATGGAAAAGTAACTTGCAACCATCTCGTACTTGATGAATGAGGGGGTGTAAAGCTAATGCAAAGAGAAGGGGTCCTAAAGGATCGCCTTGTTGAACCCCAGTAGTTGACTAGATACAATCATTCCCTACATATAGCCTAGCCGGTTGTCCGTAAAGAAAATTAACCCATAGGGAAATAGATGGGCATCTAACATGAACTTCCTGCAGGAGTGTGGTCATATCCACCAGGTTGAAGGCATTAGAAAAATCTACTGTAAGCAAAGCCAACGACCCATCCGAGTGGAACATATTAAGAAATCTATTCGCGCTATGAAGCACCGCCCCCGCCCCACTCGGGATCCCCACCCCGAATCTAAAGCTTGATTTTGGAAGTGCAGGTCTAAGGTTTTTTACTACAAAGGTGCAACATGCTCTAGGGTTCTTCGCTACAAAGTTGCAACAAGCTTTAACATATCATCCATTGTAAATGCAGGTACGAGAACGCAATAAATTTTTGTATATTTTATTACACAAAAACTTGCAATTTCAGTCATACTAGCTGAGTGCCTACGCAATGCAGCGGGGTGTGAACACAACTCGACATTGAACGTATAGTATGTGTCAGTACATACGTCATCTAATGACAGTGTGCACGTAGCCCGAAATTTGACACGTAACTCGTGCAAAGCCAGTTGCGTGTAATCGAAGATTGAACACGCGTAACCGGCCCAGAATGCACGTTACTGACATTAAAATACGCTTATCCAACACCACGCGTGTAATTCACAATGGTTACCGGTGCAGGGCGCTATGTTGAGCACTTACCAAGATTTGGTTATGTGCGTTACGTGGTGCTGAACACCCGTTTATCGGCCACGGTACATGTAAACAACATCTGCGTAACCGGTGACGAAAATCAAGAAGCAAACCCGAAATATACAATAATTTCAAATAAATCACTTTTGTAAACCAACTCGTTTTGGCCCTAAACCCGTTCCAACTCGACATCGGTCTGACCTGGCCCCTATCTACTCGGACCCGAACCAAATTAACCATTTTTCTTTTATCGACTTGTTCTGATCCTAATCCACTTTTACAAATGACCCAAGCTCACCCGACTCGACCTGTTACTAGTTCTACATGGTAATAGCGTAACATGTTAACTTTTTAAAACTAAAAAAGTATAGCAATATCATACTTAAATTAAAAAGAATAAAATACTCGTTTTTATGATGTAGTTATTTTAAGAAAAATATTAACGCGTGAAAAGATATGGTCGTTAAAAAGTCGATGGGTAGTTGGTTTTGAATTAGGGGGAATATGTGTAAGTATTATCTAAATTTACAAAAAAAAGTAGTGAAGTTGAGGGACCAAGGTTATAAGTATATTTTAAAGGAATGAAAAGACTCAATTACCCTTAATTTTTATATTTTTGATGCATTATGTGTTATATATAAAGCATTGAGTTTGGTATCTCTTAAAATTTAAGAGATCCCTCACTCATGTTTTATATATAGTATGGATTAAACATGTTTCCTGTCATTTCTTCAATATTTATCTGTACTATGAAGTCCTTGGTATGTTTGGGATGCTTACAATGTTTTAAGACCATGTTCACAACGCACGGAATGTGAAGTGAATTTGAAAAGAGCTATGCGCCCATCTCCAATTCATTTAAAATTCTAAATTCAACATGTAATCAAATTTGATAGACGCAAAACACCTAATCAACCTCATCAGTTTTATAAACACAAACCCGCGCAATGCGCGGGTTCTAAAAACTCGTTTATGTTTAATATCTTTTTCTCTTTTTTGCACCAAAAGTTTATTGGACATGTTTCTTCTTAAATGGATGGTTTGATGGATTTTTGTTGATATGTGAAAGCAACCCGAACTGATGAAAAGGTAGTAAACTTGAAATCTGAAACATTCAGGACAAGAATTCATGTATTGGACTAGATTAACAAAATTAATGAGTATGAGACGGACTTAGACGGGTTACATGATGCACGCCGATTACCTAAAATACACATACTTGTTTACGACCTTTATTTATTTATTTATTGTTTGCAATGCTAAGTGGTTTTGATAAAACCACCATGATTTCTAGGTGATTGTAGAAATAGGTAAGTCGTAACTAGGGTGCAATTTATTGAAACCACCAACTTATTACTATAAAATCTTTGAGTTAAGTGTCATTTTAGTACCTGTGGTTTGACGAACTACGCAACTTTGGTACCTATTCTTTATTTTGTGCAGATGGCTACCTCAGTTTCAGAAAACTTGCAATTTTAATACTTTTTTCTTACTCCATTTATTTATCCGTTAAATCAGGGGTAATCTGGTAATTTCGTTATAAACAATACAATAAAAAATAATTTCATTTATATAACAAAACTTAAAAATTACATGAACCAATTATATAAATTACATTTTATCACACTAAAAACATCCATATCCACCGACACCCATTCCCACCTTACGTGAAACCACCACCGACGGCACACATTACACTAACTTTCTCTCTCTAAACAAAAGAATTTACTAAAACAACATAATAAGAATCCAATACACTGATCTCTAGATCAATATCTGGTGTTTCCGTCGTCGAAGTTCCGGGCATAACTACCGGAGTTATACATAACAGTCTGAGGAAGTCCGACTTTATCAGATCTAACAATCTTCCGGATCCCGGATCTAACCTTGTGGAACACCATAATAATAACATGATGCTTCTTCCGTTGCTGTTATTATTATTATTATTATTATTATTATGGTGTTGGTTAAACTCCATATCTGGAGCGAACACGGGTTTCCGCGATAATATCCAACCCCACCCCCAGTCCCACCAGTTCCTGATGGACGTGGAAGCAGATTCACCCATTGAAGACACAGATTCACCCATGTGAAAGAAAAGAAAGAAATTATAAGTGACAAATACCACTCATTTAAATAAGAAATTATGTAAATACCTCTGACTTAACGGATAAAATAAACGGAGTTATAAAAAAGTACTAAAATTGCAACTTTTTTGAAACTGAGGTAGCCATCTGCACAAAATAAAGAATAAGTACAAAGTTGCGTAGTTGGCCAAGCCACATATACTAAATAAAACACTTAACTCTTCAATAAAGTAACATCTAATTTATAGTGTTTCTAGTTTTAGAATAAGTTTTGATGCAACATATGATTAATTCTCATAGTTTCTAGGGTTTCATACCATCATTTTAGTTGTGTCATTAGGTTCGCCATGTAAGCGCCTTTTATTTATGGTGTTTTTTGTAGTAGTCCAAGGGGTTGGTTTGGTTCTGAGAGTTTCATTCAAATCGTTTGTATTGTTGATTTTTGTTTTAGAAACAATTACTCATATATTTTTTTTCTTATTGAAATAATATTTGGAGAAGTTTATTTTCTTGATTCTTAACTGGAACTCATAACGGGGAGTGCGACGTTCACGTGTACGTCTTGTTAAAGTTAGAAGTTTACTGAAAGACAAATTAAATAGAATTTGCTCAAAGTCGCAGACACCCATCCCCAACCCCGACTTTGCCTTTTGTAATATTCCAAAAGGTTGCATTAATTCCAGAATAAGGGGCTTGTCAAGAATGCATGAAAATTATGCATGTACTGATATGTTATTTATTATTATTTTTTTAATTAAATATGTTGTTTGGTTTGTTAGTAATACTATACATAATTCCATATCACCATCATGGTTTGTTTTGCCCTTAGTTGTTTAAGCATTTAAATAGGCAAGCTTGTTATTCTAATATGGATGAAATCAAATGACTTGAATTTTCTACCTAATCAGCTTCAAAACTAGAGGTTTTTCAAGTGAAATTCAATATCAAAAACTAAGTCATAGTCCATGCAAAATACTAAAATCATATGGAATAATAAAATTTAAAATTAAAATTCAAAATACTAAAGAGAAAAAATAGTAGAGGGTTTTTTCCTACACCCATTTGGTTAGGTTGCACACATGGATTGGTTGATCAAAGTCGTTGATCAAACCCATGTCAACCTAGTCTTGCAATGTGTCGGAATCCAAACCCGATGATCCGATATCATGCTCCTCTTTTTGGGAAAGAAAACTCGTATTTGAGTTTTGCTTTCGTGTGCTTCTATTCAGCGGACATCCGCAAACATTTTAAGCAGGAAAATGACATTGAGGGTGATTCTCTTTAATTAGAAGTGAAGGATGTATATTTAACAGTTTTTGGGACGGTAAAACAAGTATTGTTTAGGAAGGACACAAACTGATCTCACATGTAAACCACATGGGCTCATCATGCTCATTTTTTATAGGGGTGTTTGGCCTAGCTTTTTTAGCAAAGCTTATAGTTTTTTTAGCTTTTTTTTATATATAAAATAAGCTTAACTTGGTGTTTGGTTTAGCTTTTTTAGCTTATGCTTATAAGCTTTTATAAGCTAATTTAAAGAAGCTAATATGGTTTCTTAGCTTATTTGAATAAACTTATTTGTTTAAGGGGGTAAATTACTTATTTGCCTTCAAATGGTGATGGATTAATAATATTGAAGCAACTTATTACTAAAACAAATTAAAGAATGATGGATTTAAAAACTTATTAAGACGTATAATCAACTTATAGAATATAAGCTAATCCAAACACTTAAAAATAGCTTATCAAATAATAAAAAATAAGCTATAAACTACTTTAAAATATAAGCATAAACTAAAAAATAAAAGCTAGGCCAAACACCCCCTAAAATAAGGTCGCAAATGTATCATGCGTGTAAACCACATGGACGTAAACTGCAATTTGTTTAAAAGGCCAATGATTCCTTCAAATAAGCTACATGCTAAATTCATTTCATCGAGATACACTTGCAATTCGATATGGAAAAACTCTCACCTAAGACCAACGCTCGTGAACAGTCGTGTGACATTCGTCAAATTTGAGTCTCGGTTTATATTCGTTTTGTAAACTTTCATATTGTAAACCCGACTCAATACTTTTAAAACCTTATTTAATTATTTTATAATATTATTATATACCCCGACCATAAAACGATGTTTGTCATATTATACTATCGTTAAGAAAAAACATAAATGGTTCAAACTGATTTTCGTAAACTCATTCTAAGCTTTGGAAACATTTTAAACTCGTATTACACATTTATTGAAACTTGAAGGGCCTTTTGTGAAAATACGCATACATATATATACACATAAAACCTAACCCTAACATATTAACCCACACTCATCTTCTTCTTCTAGCCGTTTTCCGGCGACGGCGCCTCCGGCCACGACCTCCGGCGAGCACATCGACCAACACCACCTCCGGCTACCACCTCCAATCGCATCACCATCATCTTGGCAGCCATCCCTGCCGGCCACCACCACCATCTCAGCCACCCCGCCACCGCCGCAACACCTCTCCCCCCTGTACCTCCGACGCACCACCACCACTCTCCCGTTTTCTCTCGGCTTTCCGGCAGCCCCGCAACACCCTCTCCCACCTGCACGTTTTTCCGGCGACCGGAAAACCGGCCGCCGACGCTCCGTCACGGCTATCTCTCTATCTCGCTATCTCTCTCGTCTCTCTCACTCTCTCTCTTCGGCTCTCTCTCTCTCAGCCGCCTCTCTCTCTCTCTCTCCGGCAGTTTCGACTCGTGAACATATAATAGGTACAATTTAATTTGGGTTTTGTTACTATTAATTTTTCATATATCGATTGTCGGATGTAAATTGTTAACAATCAGATATATTTGTTTGGTTATATACTTTGAAACGAGTTGGATTGGATATAGTGTTGTTTTGTATTGGGGAAAAGTTTGGTTATAAAATGTTATATAAAATATAGAATTAGATTGTTAATAAATTGTGTTTCGGGATTAGATTGTTGAGTCGTCTCGTCAAGACCCGAGTTCGAGTCCCACGTTTAAACCGATTTTTGTGTTATCGTAGTTAGAAGTCGTATAATTAGTATAAAGCTATTTAAATATATAAAACTCATTATTTTTAACAATTATTATTATTATTATTACTATTATTAATATTATTATTAGTATTATTATTCTTATAAATATTAAAGTTGTTAATATTGCTATTAAAGATCATATTATCATTATTATTTATTAAAATTATATTTTATCATTTATTATTAGCAATATTTATTTTGTGAACTCGTTTAGAACTTGAACCGACATCGAGAGTGGTATAATTATTTACTATAAATATTATTGATTATTATTGTTATTTTTATCAACAACATTATAATTAATACCAAGATTCTATTCTATAACTATTAATAATTGTATTATTAATAATAATCATTGTTATAATTATTATACTTTATTAGTATAATTAAAATAATTATTGTTATTATTATTAAAATCATATATATATATATATATATATATAACATATTTTAAAACCATTATTATCATTTCTATCTTTATAATTAATAACATCATTATAAGATTTATTATCTATTCATTTTTATACAACCGAGCTCTTGATCTAAAACCCGTCTCGCTTCTATTTAATATTGGTTTATAGTTATTTAAAAGCCCAATAAAATAATATTATATTATTTTAAATTATCAATTAAGTGTGAGTCCCTAATCATGTACAAACTAACCGGTAATCCGATTTACAACCGAACCTTCTCGTTCAATGTTTCCAATGAAGTTTCAATTAAAGTTCAAGTTCATTAATATATTTTATTTATTCGTTTTCATTTAGCTTTCAAGTTGGATTCGTTCGTTTCGTTCGCAAGCTTTCTACATTTCGATCATTTATTATTTCTCGATTCGTCAATTGAGGTGAGTACATTTCATCCCCCGTTTTTCCTTTTATGTTTTGGGGGTAACATGCATACTTATTCAAAACAAGAATGATTTATTATACACTTTTCTCAAACCACAAACTTTAGGGTGTATGATACTAGAATACTTGCTCAATTGTGTGTTATATGTCTCATATGCTTTACGTGCACGAGTGTTTATTTTTATGTTGTTGTTGAGCCTCATTAAGTATGATCATACGCTCCCCTAACTACTTAGCCTTGTGCTAGTAGAATAGGGCCTCATTATCTGAGTATGTCGGTTGTTACCGAGTAGAAAGGATCCTCATTTACATATGTTTTATATGCCACGATTGATGCTTTTATTTATAGTATCATATACGTTTGTGGATTTCGCTCATATTATATATACTCAAACTATGAAATTTCTCACCAACATACGTGTTGACAAAAATATTATTTTATGCATTGTTACAGGTTTGACTTTTTTCGACTTGAGGACTTGACGGAAAACGTTACCAAGACTATTAGGATATTAGTAAAACGAACAATATATTTGTTTACTTGTGTTCAATTTGTTTGTATGACCAAGATGTGTTGTTTATTGATTTGTGAAATAAATGCAGGTTTGACTTTTATCGACTTAAGGACTTGACGGAAAACGTTACCAAGACTATTAGAATATTAGTAAAACGAACAATATATTTGTTTACTTGTGTTCAATTTGTTTGTATGGCCAAGATGTGTTGTTTATTGATTTGTGAAATAAATGAGTTGATTAAATATTTTCACTTTAATAGTGTCTTGTATATTTTCACTTTGATTTGTGAAATAAATGAGCTAAAACTAAATGTTGTAAATAGGGATATAAATCGAACATGAGTAACATAAAACATAAGATCTCTTTCTTACCATTTCACCACAGTTTCGTTGGCTACTTTATTACAATAACTATGATATTAATCTATTAAAAAGAAATAAAATAAAATAACATATGTAAAAAACATAAGTGAAAAACATATATTTGCTTATGTAATGATTTGGATAAGAATCTAAGATTGCGTAATGCTATCGGTTGTTGGGATTATTTTATTGGTGAGAGGCAAAAGGTGGAACACGTATCACACAAGTGAGTGATGATATTACCTTTCGCGAAGCTTGGTACGCTCGCGCTGAAGACAATCTGCAAACCAATCGCCAAACGGATCAAGAAAGAGGCTGGTCGTCATCCTCAGTTCCGTCACTCCATTATTAACTTTGCACAGGTAACTGTTGGTTCATTATGTGTCTTCAGTTTTAATCCAATATTACCAGTTCGTTAGATATGATCTCTAGATATATATATCTGTTACTGTCAGCTGGTATCGTTAGGTAGAAAACCCATTTTGTTGAATTGCTTTGTGGTTGGACTAGCAGATGGGTTCGTGTTAACGGGCTGATTCAAGAAATGGTTAATTGGGTTTGGGTCGAATGGTGTTGGGACAGAACGGATTTCCGTCCGGAATGGGTTGGTGTAAAAAATGGGGTTTTTTTTTGGCACCGGTTACGTGTGTTAAGGCGTTGGTTACACGTGTTTAAGTGTCAATGATTAGAGTTCTAGACTCATTTTAGACACGTGTAACTGAAGTTTGGTGACCAGGATCGATAAATACAATAACGAAGTTTTAGATCATAAGCTCGATCTTTGTAACTTTCATTAGCTCGAAAATTACAATGCATAAACTCACAATGATATAACCCACAAGCTCGGGTATATATACGTTTAAACATGAAAACCTAATTAGACTAGAATACAAACTCCTTATCATACTCAAATACTAATTAGTAAAAACATATTTAAATAATAATTAATAAATAAATTCCTTGTTGTCCAAGTCATTCGCTCGACTTGTTCACCAAGTAAATTATTCCATGTCAACCAAGTCACGTGCTAAACTTGATAAACAAGACACGAACTCATCATAGGCTCAATGAGTCGGCCCAACGGAAATTAGTATTAGTATACCATCGGTCAATTCATTAGACTTTTTATGTTATGTTATTTTATTTTATTTTATTCAAGATATTACCCACCTAAAGCGAAATATTTATTCGAAATATTGATTCGAATTCATTTTGCTCTGAACTCATCCTAACCCAAACTCGTTTTGACCCATATCCGACCTGTCCCGACCCGCTCATTTAATGAGGCTTAGAAAATACAAATGACTGGTGACTGTTTAACAAAGTCAATGCTAGGGCTAAGTTTCTGACCGTCGCCTGTAAGGGAGATGAGACTCAGCTGCCCTATACGTTTCCTCGTGTATCAATAGGTTTATTGGTTAGGATTATTTTTGTTTGTTATTTTTATTTAAGTTAGGGTCAAGATCAATGTGATATTTATCTAGTAATTTGAATATTCCTAGTTAGAAAATAGAGTCATAGAAGGTTTAGGTTTGTGTATATTATAAATACAGGTTAATGCAATAATGCTTATTGTTTTTGTGTGATTTTGTGTTTCATTATTTATTAATAAAAAAAAGTCGGAACACTTGTTCAACATCTGGTGTTCGTGAGTGGTCCATTGAGGACCTTATTTTGCAACAGAGGATTCTCTTAATTATTATTATTATGCTATACTATTTCATATATGTTCTGTTACATTTGTATGCTGATTGCGACAATGTATTATGCAGGCTAATCATCGTTTCAAAACAAAGTTGCAAAGGCGAATATACGGTCATGCAATAGATGCTGTTATTCGCCCCTTAAATGAGGAAAAAGCTGTTCAAGCTGCTGCAGATCTTCTTGGAGAACTCTTTGTCTTCACTGTAATATTCCCTCAAGTTTTCCTTTAATATATATATATGACAACATTTCACAAATTATTTTATAAAAAATCTAAAGTTTATATGAATTTGAACTTAAAACGATCCAACTTATGCAGGTTGCAGGAACTGCTCTTATCTTAGAAGTCCAAAGGAGTTCAAAGCAGAAGCTAGAAAGGAAGCACTTCGAAAACAAGAACTCGAGGTTGGTATTATTATTTTTTTGTAGGATTGATAATCAATTTTGGAATGACAAAAGCATCATGGCACTAATGGGGTATGGGATTAGTTTTAATATATTTCGAGGGTTAGGGACAGCCTGTCTGGTTACCCGAACTCGTTTACCTGCATGCTGCATCGAAACTGAATATATTAACATTTTCTTATAATCTTAAAAATATAGTAACTAATATGTTGAAGTCGCAAGAAACTTAAAATTATAGAATTGTTGAAGTGTGCCCGATTATTTGATATTTTACGCTGGTTTCAGAGGTGAGTCTGAAATCAGATTTTTGGTAATATGCATCCCAGCTAGGTGTGCTAAATGGGTCATATTCGGAGGCTGGCGAGCCCAACCCGAACACCACCAGAACTTGAAAATCGTTGTCAGGCATGTGAGCCCAAACACGGCATGCATATTCATGGGTTGAACCGAACATGACCCGGTTTTACCCGAAAAAAATTATTTTTTTATTGTTTTCACATATTAGTATTCTAAATTTACATTTTTTACAACAAAAAATATTAAATTTATATTAAACAATTGCATTGCAATTATAAAATCTTTTGTCATTTTTTTTTTATTTTGGCATAAGGTACCCAATCAATTTAATTTATTACATAAATCACATTTTAGAAAATTAAAATAAGAAATAAATGGGTCAGACGAGTCAACCCGTAAATGTGCCTGGTTGACCCAGACACGACCCGCTTAGCTAAAAGGGTCAGTTTGCGGGTTTGACCCAAAACGGACCCGAACTCATTTATACCAAACCCGAACCCGTGAATTTGGTGTTAAGCTCGTGCAATGTACAGTTATTGCTTCTGATATCATGTAGGCTTTGAGACAACGCGATGACGATCTTGCTAGAGAAATCGAGATGCTCAAATACAAAATTAATGAAATGGAACAATATGCAAAAGGACATGGATCATCCAACTTTTTGAATTTTATAAACCCTCTTTCAATCGAAGGCGGGAAAACCAAAGGAATCTAATTGCATGAAAACATGAACTAGTTTGAAGTTTTTTTCCGGGCTGTTGCTGTTGATCGATTCGTTATATTAACGGGTCAACTGACATGGTAACTCATAGCCTGTTGGCATTTCTTTTATTTAGTTCTAGGTATTGTTGTATGCCTATATATTTATTATTTGGTTATTTACAAATATAGATAATTATATATTTATTATATAAAATAAAATTTATTGTATTTTCATAACTGAAGTTCCTGAACTGTCACGTGCGTGTAAGGGTTTCACACGTGTTATTCTCACACTTTTAAATTACATAAGCTAGGGCTACTCAAAAAACCCGCGGCTCGTAGGTTGCTCGAATCAGTCTTGAAAATATATGTATGTAGTATATCAATCCTCTGATATAACAAGTTAATTTTACAACATGACTACTTATTCGAAAGAAACATCACAGATATCAATGCGGCTTAACCGACGTTTATATGGTATTTAAACCTCGGACCATTTATTCGCATCGACCCAATTGAAAGCAATCGGTCCCAAGACAGCATCCGGGATCCCAAAAGAATCTACCAAAGAAAGCGCATGTGGTCTTAGCTCACTGCACAGTTTCAAAACCTCTTTCCTAACCACCGCAGCATTGTCGATCCATAAGTACCCGTGTCGAAGAAATGAAGCATCTTCTTCCAACACAATTGTTGTATACATCGACCTCATTAAACCTAATACATTCTGCAAAAATAATATTCATAAGTCTTTTCACATTTATTTGTAAAATGACCATTTAACGCTTATGTTTAATTAGTTTGGAGGTTTCGCTAGTAATGCCCGCCAGATGTTTGATTAAATGCCAACACCAAATTTTATTTTAATTTCCGTTGTTTTCAAAAACAAAAAAAGTTTTAATTTCTTAAGTGATTTATGAGGGCCTGTGGTGGAGAGCCCGGTCCTAGCTCGGACACGGGGATTTGGCGTTGCCCCTTTAAAAATTTTCATGTTTGCAAAGATGGTATCCCGGGATACAAGGGGTACTCTAAGTTACTCATGCATTTTCAGCGGGATCACTTCAATGTAAAGGAAAGGAGAGATCAGTTAAAGGAGCGTCTTGCTTCGGACTTGGAACTCTACAATGACGTTGTCGAAACCTTGCGCATGCTTAAGAACTGGTTATGCGGGGAGTGCATGGATCTGCATGCCTTGAATAGGCCTTGTCTGCATGGAAAAGAAGTTGTTAAATGCACCCCACGTGCAGGAGGCGACTTTGATTTTATTGTGGGGATCCCTCAACCCCGCGATTCGCAGGTGGAACTTGGGAGTGGTCAGTCTGAGACGTTTGTGGTAGATGTCGCTCTCCTTGAGCGCGTCCTCGCCATTCCTACTGCCACTGTCAAGAGTATCCCGCTCGCGTGTCGCATGGCTTTTGCCCAGGCTTAGGCTTTGTCAGGGGGGCTCCGTAAAGTGGTGGATGCCCCGAGGTCTATTGAGGCTTGGGTTAAACTTTTGTTGTTGCCTCGTTGCACGTTACGTGTTGTCAAACCGGCTACTAGGCAAGAACGAAGGTCCGGTAACAGGAAATCGCTTCAATGTAGCTCCATTATGCGGGCTTTGGCTGTTTGGAAAGATGGGGCAGGTTTAGAAGAGTTGGTGCTACCGCTCCTTGAACTTCCAGTAATGTGGGATTGCCAACATAAAGAAGAGGGAGGGGGCAATATCAAGCAGTGCCTCCGGAAGGTAGCGGACGGCCATTACACAGCGGCGATCAAAGTCCTGTGTTCATCCGGGGTCGCGCCTGCCGGGGGGATACTTTGAGAGCATTGATTGATAAACATCATGTGGTGGACCCCCCGACCATGCCCTCTGTCGTGCCATCGGAACCAGCCTTGCAGGTGGACGGTGATTGTGTGTTGGAATGTATTAAAACCTTCCCGAAAGGTACATCTTGTGGGAGGGATGGTTTGCGGGCCCAACATATTTTAGACGCTTTCTGTGGCCAGGGGTCTCCGACTGCCTCCGGGCTCTTAAAGGCCATCACTGACGTTGTCAACTTGTGGCTTG
Source organism: Bidens hawaiensis (assembly GCF_021521415.1). Classification (NCBI taxonomy): domain Eukaryota; kingdom Viridiplantae; phylum Streptophyta; class Magnoliopsida; order Asterales; family Asteraceae; genus Bidens; species Bidens hawaiensis. The sequence goes on along the minus strand of NW_027503172.1, from coordinate 26,194 downwards.
GGGGGCTTTGTCCAAAAGTTCTAGCGGAGTTCATTGCTTCGGCACCGTTGACCCCCTGTTGAAGCCTGACAATGGAACAGACCCACCGCAGTGGGGCCATTTGGAGAAGATTGGTGTCGAAAGTCGCTATGCGTAAAATAGGGAAAAAGGTGGCTGCTTATCTAGGGGATTTCCAATTCGGGGTTGGGATCCCTAATGGGGCAGAAGCGGTATTGCATAGTGCTAACAGATTTTTGAGCGCGTTTCATTCTGACGGGTCTCTGGCTATGCACACTGATAATTTTTCTAACGCCTTCAACGAGGTGGATCGGACGACCCTTCTCAGGGAAGTTAGCTGCATATGTCCATCCATCTTCCCATGGGTCCAGTTTTTATATGCCCGCCCCGCCCGTTTATATGTGGGGGATACTCATATCGGGGCTTTTACTGGGGTGCAGCAAGGGGACCCCCTTGGCCCTCTTCTTTTTGCGTTGGTCCTTCATCCGCTCATCCTTAGGGTGCAGGGGACCTGTCCCTTGCCCTTCCATGCTTGGTATTTAGACGATGACACTATTATTGGTAAGGCTGAGGAGGTCGCTAGAGCGTTGGACATTATTCGCTCAGAGGGGGCGTCTTTAGGGCTTAGGCTTAATATTCGAAAAACAGAGGTTTTTTGGCCGTCATGTGATGATTCGAAGAAAGTGTCGGGTTTATTCCCTGGAGAGATTAGCAGGCCTGCGATGGGAGTTAAACAAATGGGGGGAGCGATTAGTCGGGATGCAGGGTTTATTCGGTCTTTGGCAACTAAAAGAGCTTTGAGGGCGGTTGAACTTATGAAACGCCTGCCGGACCTGAGGGACCCCCAAAGTGAGCTCCTTTTGTTACGCTCGTGCATGGGGGTTGCTAAGTTAGTGTTTGGGCTCCGGACCTGTCAACCTGAACATGTCAAAGAGGCTGTGTCCATCTTTGATGCGGGCCTGCGGGGGGCAATTGAAGATATTGTTGTGTGTGGAGGACCGCATTTTGGGGACCTCCAGTGGAGGTTGGCTTTTTTCCCTATGCGTTGCGGAGGCTTAGGAATTTTCTCGGTTGAGGATGTCTCCGCATATGCATTTGTGGCTTCCAGGTCTCAGTCGTGGAAATTGCAGGACCACGTCTTGCGAAACGCTGGTGTTACGGGGGTAGATCCTGACTACTCTTTTGCACTTGGTAATATTGGAACAACTCTCCCGAACCTTGATATAGGCGGTTTTACTGATAAGGAGACCGCCCCCAAGAAACCTCAACAAACCTTGGCGAGTGCTCTTTATGGTAAACACGTACATGATTTGGAGGAGCGATTCGATATGACCCCGAGACAAAAGGCAGTTTTAGCTTGTCTCAAGGGGGCTCATGCCCAGGATTTTTTGACTGTTGTGCCCATTGAATGTCTTGGGCAACGGATGTCGGCAGTTGAATACAGAGTCATCCTTAAATACCGGCTTATGATTCCTCTTTTCCCTCCAAATGAATTATGCCCCATTTGTAAAAAAGCTTGTTTGGATAGATTCGGTGAGCATGCCCTCCACTGTTAGGAATTTCCGGGATTCAAGTATCGTCATGACTGGGTTAGAGATGTGTTGTGGGATGTGCTTAGACGTGCCGGGATCTCAGCCAAGAAAGAGGCACCTGTTAACTTTTTGACTAATCCGCGTGAGGGAATATCTAACCTGCGTCCTGCGGATGTTCTTGTGTTTGGCTAGCAGGGGGTAAGCATGCGTGTGTTGACCTCACTGGGGTGTCCCCGTTGGTGGGGCTGAGAGACAGTGGCTTCGTACCGGGACAGGCGGTTTTGAGAGCGGAGTCTAGGAAGGTTGCTAAGCATGAGACATCGTGTTTGGAGAATCAACACGTGTTCATTCCATTTGCCTTCGACACTTTTGGATCCCTAGCTCCCGAGGCGGTTCGCTTCTTGGAGCGGGTGCAGAAGGTGGTCCACAGTGACTCGCAGAGCCCGAGGAACCAAGGATTTATATTTAGTAGAATAGGCTTTGCGATTCAAAAGGGGATAACGGCACAGCTTTTTGCTCGCTTACCCATTATCCAGATTTAGTTCGGTTTGTGTTATATATAAAAGTTAGACGTGTTTTAAAAAAAAAACAAAAGGATTTAATAGTTTACCTTCAAAGAACCTCTGGTACGGTTGCTTCAACGTCGAGGTACGTTTGTAGAATCAAACGATCCGCGAAGGCCCTACCCAAATCCTCAGCAATTTGATAAGTCTAACGTAGGGATGGCAAAAATCCCCGAATCCGACGGGGAAACCCGAAAACCGGCTTATTTCGGGTCGGGTCGGGTTTTGTTTTTTCGGTTTCGGGTCGGGTTTCGGAGATTGTTTCGGGGATTGTTTCGGGTTCGGGTTCGGGTTTGGGTTCAGGTACCCCCGCCCCGACACGCCCCGATATAATATATAAATATAAATATAAATAATATATATATATATTAAAAACCTACATCCAGACATCCAGACTCCGCCAGTCCGCCCCCGATTCATATCTGCTTCGCCGCCCCTGCTGCTGTTACTCCAGACTCCGGCAATCCAGCCCCTGCTGCTGTTACTCTTCCGTCACCATCACCATCCACTCAATCGCCGTCTGCACCACCGGACCACCCTCCTCCTCGTTTTGATCCCAGCCGAAGTATGTAATCTCACTCTTTAATCACAAACACACACCATTCTTTTCTTCCCCACTATTACTACTCATGGCCTTTTTTCTTTTTCCATTAAATTAACTGTTCCTCTATGTTTTCTCCTTTTTTAGGGTTTTTCATTTGAAATTGACCTAATTTTGTTGTTGTTGCATATCGTATGATACACCGTTCTCTATGCGATTGATGATTGACATGATAATTGATTTGGGGAATCTAATTTGTTTTAGGGGTTTCCTCTTTCCATGATAATTGATGAGTGATTTGTTAATCAGTCTTTGGACTGTGATTATGATTGTTCTGTTTATTAATGTTTGGACTCTGAGTGTTTGAGTTATTGTACCGTGAAGTTGTCCTTGGTGTAAAATATGAAGTAGAAAATCTTTTGCGTATCTGACATTAAATCCAAAGCTAAGGTGAATGATGACTTGAATGATATGGCGGAGTTAGATAACTACTTGAAAGAAAATCTTTTGCCTGATGAAGTAGAACTGGATTTGTTGCTTTGGTGGAAGACAAATGGAGGTAAGTATCCGACACTTCAAAGGATGGCAAAAGATGTATCGGCAATTCCAGTTTCCACCGTTGCCTCTGAATCTGCGTTCAGTACAAGTGGAAGATTAATAAGTCCTCACCGAAGTCGACTTCCCCCAAAAACTTTGGAGGCTTTATGTGTGCTCAAAGTTGGTTGTTGAATGAGATTCGAGGTAACGCTATATTGAATATTACATTATTACTCATGTTATTTATCTTCATAATCATGAATATATGTTTATGTTATTACTATTAAATATAGAAACTTGTTCGGAAGAGACCGAGGCATATTGCCGCACCATTGAATATGAAATGGATGTGGAAGAGGTAATAATATTTATAAAATTTACTATTTTTGTAACATAGCTTTTATTCTTTTAACTTGGTTGATTTATTGATAAATATTCTTAATGTAGGTAGGTACTAAAGAAAGTGGCACGACGACTTTGGATGATTTGGTTTGATTTGGTATTTAGATTTGGTCGCAAGTTTGTAGTTTGTGTATTTGGCATGATTTTTCGGCCATGTAGACTTGGTTTTATTTCCTTTGTAACACATTGTTTCAGCTTTCATGTGTGTGATGCAGAAGTTTATTTCGATAAATGTTCAGTTATGTGATGAACCAATTTCGGGTCGGGTCGGATCGGTTTCGGGTTTTCGGGTTCGGGGACGGGGCGGGTCGGGGGGGTACAAAAAACCAAACGGGGAATCCCCGATTTAAACCCGACGGGTAATGGGGCGGGTACGGGGATGGTTTTTGGTTTCGGGTTCGGGTTCGGGTTAAGCAAAACCCGCCCCAAACCCGCCCCGTTGCCATTCCTAGTCTAACGGTACAAATACACGAACAACAGGATCAACACGTATTAACTTTATTTGAAAAAAAAAAAAAAACTAGAAATGAATTTACCACTGTAAATATATGCTCTTTGCTTTCTCCGAAAGCTTGGTGTGGTGAGACTTCTGTAACAAACCGTTGCAATAGATCTCTCTCTCGAAGGCGAAAGATATCGGTCTGCAACCAAAATGAACATATTTTAATAATAACAATAACATAAACAATAATCAGAAGTAGACTATTACTTGAAATTGAGCGATCCTGAGTGTAGAGCTTGTAAGACGAGTTGGGATAACCGGAGCATGTTCATTCAAGTGTTCGAGTCCCAAACCTTTAATTGGTTTGTTACGTTTCTTGGCTGCTAAAAACTCAGCCAGCAGTGCCTTACTAATCTGAGTTCGCATATGTAAATCATATTACATTAATCCTAAAATATAATTAAAAAAAACAAATTCATTTTTACCTGTTGCATCAAAACATTGTTGTCACCTTCAAAAGTCAGTTGCACATCAGACTCGCTTTTTAACTGACCGACATGATTTTCGGTTTTTATTCCTTGCCCGCCACACGCTTCTCGACATTCCTGAAAATTGTAAATCCTGTAAGTTAAGATATTATAAGAAAATGTTCTATGAGGAATTATAGTTATAATTAACCTGAAGTGTTCGAATGCAATGCCAGGTTGCAACGGCCTTGAGTGCACTAGAAACGACATGAACGGTTTTTATTGATTCGGGTGTTCTTTTCACGTATATCATCTTTAAATAGTTGGAAGCAAAACTCAAAGCGTATCTGCCAAAAAACCATAAATAGTTTATTATCATTTCACATATACCATTTTATCATAAGACATATTTATTTGTTTCTTACGTCTTTGCAAGAAGAGGTAATAACCGCCTTTGATGACTAGGATAATCGAGCAGAAGAACTTCAGGTTCGTTTGGTTTAATCGAAAATGCCCGTCTTGATAAAGCGTACCTTATTGCAGTTGCTAAACCAACCTAAAAATAATAAGCAACACAAATAATAATAAAACTTATAGCTAATGTAACACATGATAAACAGGTAGATCATAGTACCTTTGCTGTGTTCATTGAACTTGCAGCAATCGTTACACGACCCGAAGTCAAAGGGGCCAAAAATGCCGCAAATCTCTGAAACCAAATATTAAATATAAATTAAGTAAAACTTAAAAACATTTTTTTTTGTTTCGTCTTTAAATAAATACATATAAAGTTTTAGAAAAATTCACTAACCTGATCCGGATCTTTAATTGCACTCAAATATTTCCCGTCTGGTGACACATCAGCAACCGAATTCAACAAGTTCTCTCTTGGTATCCGAAAATTGTCAAACCTGAAACACGTATCGGGTCAAACGGGCCAGTCAACTTAACACAGACATCTAAAACTAACACAGTATATAATGATTTCGGTTCGTACCAGATTCGACCATTATCAACACCATTTAAACCAATTTTATGTCCACAATCAGCAATAAGAACATTTGGACATACGTTTCCGTTTTCATCCCTGATCTGGGCTATAAAAGCATGCACTCCTTCATTCACACCATTGATTTCAAGTTGTGAGAAAACAATAGTATGTGTAGCATGCTGAAAACATAATGAAAACAGAGTTATTATATTATTTAAAATTTATCATACAATAGAATAAAGAAAATACTGTAATAATTATTAAGTCTTACATTAGCTGCACCGCCAATCCAGTACTTCTGAGCAGATTCACATGGAGTGTTGATGATAAACTCACCAGTACTTGCATCATATCTAGTTATTGTTTCAATGCCTCTAACCTACAAAACAACACATGACACGTTAAATTTAATAAACCAACGACATAAACAAAAATATGTATAAAAAACGTTACATACATTGCTTCCGTGGCCTAATTCGGTCATTGCAAAACAACCTTTGACTTCATAAGTCTCAGTTGGCTTGAACCATTTATCATGGTGGCGCTTTGTCCCCATGAAACGAAGCGCACCGCCCCTGAAATTATCATAGATTGTTAAATCCATTGTAATAAAACAAGATGGCCCATTAACTCATTTTAGGGGTGTTCTTCGGGTTAAAATTTCAAGTTTTGGGTTTTTCGGGTTCAGGTTAAAGCAACATATTAGTTTACAATGTCAAAATTAAAAACCAACATACTCAGAAAAAGAGTAAAATTTTAACAAAAACCAACAAAGGTTTAGTAAAACCAATAGATAAAACACCAAGACTCAATTTCATTTTAGTTTACCTTACAAATCGTTTATTCTCAACACTTAAGTTTTACACTTTTAACTAAAAATCCCAAAATGAAAGACTAAGCCTTGATTTATTTGGTTTTGTTTAATCTTTTTTTATTTTCCTCTAACACCATTGTTAATCCGAGCCTTTGCAATCTAGGACGTGCGTGCTAAACCGAAACTTTTGGTTCGTCTTCTTGAAGAACTTCTAAGTCTTCCCGGTTTCATCTTTCCAAGTGAGTAGTCTCGCTCTCCGTTTTGGGGGTAGCTTGTATAGCCTTGTTCCAAACTAAATGTTTTAAGACTTAGATCCTCAAAACCATAATTCTAGATTATGTGTTATGTAGATAACTTGCTCATTATTGTTATATGCCTCATATGGACTAAGTGTTTATTTAATGTTGTTGTTGGACTAAGTGTTTATTTAATGTTGTTGTTGTGCCTCGCCCCTGATTATCATAGATTGTTAAAACTAGAGGTGTACAAAAAAACCGGTTCCTGGAACCGAACCGGTGGACCCGAACCGGACCCGAACCGGTTCCTACCCGTTTTTTGTAGGAACCGGACCCTATCTGATTCAACCCGATGATCCGTGACCGGTTCTTGCATTTCTGAGTGGGGGCGGGTAGGAACCGGAACCGAACCGGAACCGGTTCTGGAACCGAACCATCCGGAACCGGTTCCTAACCGGTTCTATCCGTTGGATCGAATATAGCCGTTGGAAATCGTTTTTTTAGCCGTTTTTTGACCGTTGGGGTCAAAAATAGCCGTTTTTTGGCTCCCCCAAGCACCCCACTACTAGTATAAATAGGTATTTGGTGTCATGGGTTCATCACAACACTCAAAACGCAAACCCGAACGCAAAAAAATACAAAAAAACGCTATTACAACGTTTTGAGTTCTCTAATATCTTGTTTTCTCTTCTTCTATATTCATATTTGTTGTTATGGCTGCCTCACAATCATCGGTTGGTCAAGGTTCCAACGCCGAACCAAGTTTCGTTCGTATTGTACCTCATAATCGTAATCAAGAGATTTGGTGCAATTGGAATTTGGTTGAATTTAGTGACCATTCATTGAAGGCTCGGTGCAAGTTTTGTGGGATTTATTTAAACCCACTTTCGAATTCAAATTTGAAGAAACACATCGAAAAACCGTATTGCAAGGCGTTGAAAAAGAACGTCGATTCGCAACAGACGCAAATGGATAGTGAAGGCGGAATATTTACATACCAAATTGATCGAGTTCAAGATCGTACGGCGAAGTTTGTGATTCAAGAAGCTTTGCCGTTTAGCCACTTCGACAACCCTCGCTTAACCGCCATGATTCGAGATACGCTTCAACCACAATACACTCACGTAAGTCGTCATATTCTTAAACGTTATTGTTTAAAATTGTGGAAGAAGGCCAAAGAGGTACTAATTGCATATTTTGAAAATATAAATACGGGAATAAACTTAACTAGTGATGTTTGGTCGGCTCCACATGGTCTACCCGAATCTTATCTTTGTGTCACCGCTCATTGGGTAGACTCGTCATCGTGGGAAATGATGAAACGCACCATTGCTTTCGAACTCTTTGAGTATCCACATACGGGAGATAATTTGTTTGAAATTTTAAATTATGTTATAAAAATTTATAAACTAGAAAATAAAATATTTTCAATGGCATTTGATAACGCGTCGAATAATACATCGGCGGTTGATAAATTAAAATTAAAATATACGCCGATTTGCAATGGTGTATTTTTTCACTCAAGGTGTGTTGCACATATCATTAATTTAATCGTGCAAGACGGACTTGCTTCGGATGAGGTTACATCGGTTATAAACGATTTTAGACTAATGATACATGAAGTTTTTAAGAAAAGTAAAAAAAGACAAATGGAATATAGAAAATTTTGTAAAGATACGGGAAGAAAAGCTTTGGGAGCTAATTGGGATGTACCTCATCGATGGAATTCCACTTGCATAATGTTTCAAAGTGCTTTGAAACAAAGAGAAACTTTACAAATGTTTCATTCTAGTCTTGCCGAGAATGATTTGGCAATCCCCTTTTCAAATGAGAAATGAGAAATTATCAATGACTTATCGACTTTTCTTGAAGTTTTTAAAACATCAACTACGAAACTATCGGGAACGTATTATCCGACAAGTCCCTTGGTTCTTTCGGAGTTATTTTTAATCGTTAACAATCTTAAAGAATTTGAAAATAAAAGTCCAATGTTTTCAAACATCATATTACCAATGAAGTTTAAATTAAAAAAATACTTTCTTGAATTGCCACCGGTTTTTACTTGCGCCGCCGCTTTAAACCCAATGTTAAATGTTACGGGGGTTGAATGTGTGATAGACGAAATTTTTTCAGCCTTAGATATGCATGAAGTTGACCCAAACTTTTCAACAGAGGCAAAAAATGATTTTAACTTGAATTTTAAATTTATGTATGACTTTTATTTAAATAAATATGGGTCAAACATACGCATGCCTATGCCGGGGGGGTCTTCATCAAGTTCAAGTGCTACTAGAGTACGAGATCCCATGATTAGCCTTATGAACACCGTTCGCAACGTAACGGCTAAAAAACAAAGGGGTAACACCCCTTCAAGCGAACTAGGAATGTATAGTGCAAATGATTACTCTACCGGTTTATCCGAAGAGGAATATGGCACTTTTGATGTTTTGGCTTGGTGGAAGGTAAAGGAAACCGAGTTTCCGATTCTTGCCACCATGGCCCGTGATTTACTAACCGTCCAAGCTTCTACGGTAGCTTCGGAATCCGCTTTTTCTCTTAGTGGCAGGGTAATATCGGTGAGAAGAACAAGACTAAATTCGGAGTCGGTGGAGATGTGCATTTGCTTAAAGGATCACTTGGACTCAATCGATCGTATTCAACACGTAACCACTCTCGAAGATGAAACACCACTTGTGTTCGAGTGCACGACGAACAAGAAGGCATTTCTACAAGTAATTCCGAGAAAGAAGTCGCCGCTCAATAATTACGACGAACAAGAAGGCTTTTCTAGAAATAATATGTCACAACTTTATATTTATAAGTTTAATGTTCCCACTGATGAGTATTCCTCATCAGTTAATTGTTTATTTTTATGTTAATTGTTTTTTTTATTTTTCATGTTATACAAATACGAATCGTAGTTTAGAATCCAAATCGCAAACGAAAAACGAAAAAAAAAAAAAAAAAATTTACACTGTAACCGGTTGGAACCGGTTACGGTACAGGAACCGGTAAGAACCGGTTAGATAGGTTAGGGGTCCGAGGGTGGGAGAACCGGTTCGGTTCCCTAACCGGTTCGAGCCTGGAACCGGTTTAAAAGGGGGTTTTGAATATAGGAACCGGTTAGGAACCGGTTCCGGTTCCTAGTCCCAAACCGTTTTGAACATGCCTAGTTAAAACCATTAAAATAAAACTAGATGGCCCATCAACTCATTTATGGTGCTCTTCGGATTAAAATTTCAGGTTTCGAGTTTTTTAGGTTCAGATAATACACAAAAATTAAAAAAGCTACAACACTAAAATTAAAGCAACATATTAATCTTCACTCACTCGTAACGTAATTAACCAAATAATAAACCAACATAATCCATAAAATAGTAAAAGATAACAAAATTCAACAATACAAAAAAAATCCAACATTATCGCCGATCAACCATAAATTGAATAAAATGCAAACATAAACGAATTTTCAAGTTAACTAGAATACATAGAGTTTTTTGGCTAGAATGCAAACAAAATCGTCATACGTCTTGAATGTGAACTGAATCACTATATCATGTTTTTTAAATGAAAATGAAAATTGTACTCGGGTTTTTCAGGTTGACCCGAAACCCTGAATTCACACCAATAATTGAACCCGAATTCATACACTTCGAGTCAGTGTTTTCTCAGGTTAAGGTCCATGGTTCGGATTCGGGTTTAGAGTTTTATCGGGTCGGGTTTGGTTGAAAGTGACAAAACAAAAACCCAAAAGTCGAACACACAAATTACTAAAATTAATAAACAAAATTACTAATTAAATATAATCCAAGTTTTGAAAAGGAAAAAAAGTCAGCTAATTTTGTAACATATAACAAATAGTAGAGATCGCAATCTTGAACCAAAGCATCTCAAATGTTGTTTTGAGAATTATATGGGTTGGTTTGGTAACGTATCTAACTAAATGGGTTAAAATGAATCACTTGAAATTCCACATGGGTATTTTTAGGTCAAAATGGATCAACAAATTTAAAGAAATGGGTCGATATGAGTTAGTGTCCTAAGGAAACGTGGCAGGTTTCGGACCGGAACGGCTTGGGTTTCAGTTTTTTAATTTGTATTTTTTTTTGTTCGAATTCGAATTCGTTATTGGTTTTTTGTTTCATTTTGGTCGTATTTAGCTTTTTTAGTTTCGATTTGATCAATTTTTTCGGTTTCAATCGATTCAGTTCGTTTTCTCGGTTTCTTTTTTTTTTCTTCGAACAAGGACAACGATTAGAAACATTTTAGTTTTTTTACTTTTCTTTTGTTTTTGATTCATATGTTGAGCTATGATTTTTTATGAATTATTTTTTTAAAGGGTTTTTAAATACAATCCATTTAAACATGTTCCCACCCGGGCCTGTTTTGACCCAGACTCGGACCCATTCCGATCACTATGGTAGGCTCAAATTAAAATAATTATATATGTTTAAAAAACAAAGAATTCTTATTGTTTAAACCCAATTAGCCAATTTGTTTAAGGTCATTTTTAATTAAAAAAAATATATAATTGCACAACCCAATGTTTAGTTGCACACCCAGACCCGTTCTAACCCGTTCTCACCCTGACCCGTTTCAACTTGACCCTTTCGACACCCGGACCCATTCCGACCCAAACCAAAACAACCTTTTCTTTTAACTGGCCCGTTCCGACCCAGACCCGTTCTAACCCGTTTTAACCCATGACCTGTTTTGACCCGACCCGACCCTTTTGCCACCCCTTAAGCAAAAGTAAAAAACTTAAAGCATACCATAACTGGAAATGAACACCTTGCTTAACCCCTAACGAAGGATCAAAAACAATAACAGTTTCCCCCACTGCAAACCTCCACAAATCCCCATCCGGACCCGGTTTCTCAAACCACCCGTCAAACAAACCCGAATCCCTCAAATACCCGATTCGCCTCATCGTCATCTCTCTTTGCTGCTCCATCGACTGGTTAAAATCCGGTGTAATAAACACCTTGCCACCTTTGTTTTTAGGACAAAATAGAGGCTCTGTATCATTAAATTAAACACATGATCAATTATATCAACACTTTGTCCGTCTAATAGTTTACGTAGTGATTTGGTGTTGAATGTTGGTGGTGGTTCTGTTAGCTCCGGTCGGGTGTAGTTGAGACATGGGGTGACGTGGAGGATATCGGTGGTGGTGGTGGTTGGAGGTGGTCGTAGATGATTTGGGTTCGGAAATTGATGCGATCCATTAATGGGTTTTGAAATTAAGATGAAGAAGATATTAATGTTATGTAAAGATGAAGAAGACGAAGAGTTGGTAGTTGCGTTTGTGCATGGGCGTTAAAGAGAATGGGAAATGGGAAGGAGTAATGTGTACTACGAGAGCATTATTTTGACTAGGTGGTTTAAAATAATATATATTGACATCAAATAAATGTAACTTTGTTATTAATAGGATCGGGTTTGTCATTTAAAATGAAATAACGGCACAGCTTGTTGTCCGCTTATTCATCTCGTGTAATTGGATCCTTTTATTTAATGTATGTTCATACAAAAAACAATAATAATAATAATAATAATAATAATAATAATTTGGTATCGGTTTGAATTGTTATATTTGTATGGGACATGCGTACTATAGTAAATAACTAAATATTATGGTTATTATGTAGTATGTTATCTTTTTAACTAAAAATAATTATAACAATATTGTATTTAAATTAAAGTCAACAAAATGTTATTATAATGTATTTTTTTTAAATGTTATTGTATGAAAAGGTTAGAGTATTTACAATCTATCCATCGTGTGAGTGGTAATTTTATTATGTATAGAGTATTTTAAGGTGTAGTTAGTGAACGAGGAAGAATATGTAATGATTGTTTTTGTATATTTGAAAAGTTATTATTCACCTTCTATTTTTTTAATATTTTTTAAAAGTGATTGTGGGTGAAGGAAATATGAAAAATTAGGGTTGTCCAAACTACTCGTCGATTGACGATCGCTCGCCGCTTGCTTGGAAATTGCTAAAAAAATGCTCGTTTGATTTTGGCTCGGTTTGGAAAGGAGCCGTTTGGTTCGGTTTGAAAGCAAGCCAAGCACGAGCAAAGCCTCGCTCGGTTAGGTTTGGTTCGTTTTGCTCTAATTATGTTTTATTTATATATATATATATATATATATATATATATATATATATATATATATATATATATATATATATATATTATGTATATATAAAAATATATATTATATTTTTAGTTTTTAAAATTTCTCTCTTTTGTGTTGACTTCAAAATTCAAATTTAAACAATAGCCACTCGTTTTATATATGTTTTCTTGTTAACTATGAGTTTTAAACATTTTAAAGTTGGAAGTTAACATTTTAGAGTTGAAAGTCTTGAATTAATGAAATTTTGGGGTTTTAGAAATTTAAAATTGAAACCTTTGTACGAAATCAAGCCGAACCAAGCAGTTCGGTTTCAAACCAAATCAACTTCAAGCATTAAAAATATTGCTCGTTTATTTAAATTCAATCTGCTCGGCTTAACCCAGTATGAGCAAGCGTGCGTTCAGTTCTACTCGATTCGTGAACAACCTTAATGGTAATGATAAAAATATAAAAAGTATTATTTAATTGATACAAAACGAGAAAATATAGTGTTTTTTAAAATAATTTTAAAGTGAATTTTAACCATATTTTAAGAGTAATAACAACTTAACTACATATATTTTAGATAGCAAGGTTGTCTATATATTTTTGGATAAGTTACTGTCACACGTCGACTAAAGGCGGCGGAACATGCCGAGATGCAACGGATTGCTCAAGAACACAAGATACTATTAAAAGGACAATATTTATACAACTCATTAATTTCATTCAATCATCAAAAGTAACACATCTTGTTCATACAAAATAACACCAAATATAAGAATTTAATTATTCATTCTTCTAATAACTTAAACGGTCTCAAAATAAGATAGCATCTATAAACTCCAATCAACCAATAATCAAACCTGTAACAATGCATAAAATAATATTTGTCAACATGAATGTTGGTGAGCAATTTCATAGTTTTGAGTATATATATAATATGAGGCAAAATCCACAACTCGTATATGAAACTATAAATAAAAGCAGCAATTGTGGTATATAAATCATAAATAAATGAGGATTATTTCTAGTCGGTAACAATCGACATAATCGGATAATGAGGCCATATTCTATTAGCACAAGGCTAAAGTAGTTAGGGGTGCATATGATCATACTTATTGAGGCTTAACAACAACATAAAAATAAACACTCGTGCGCGTAAAGCATATGAAACATATAACACACAATAGAGCAAGTATTCTAAGTATCATACAACCTAGAGTTTGTGGTTTGAGGATGGAGTATTATAAATCATTCTTGTTTTGAATAGGTATGCATGTTACCCTCAAAGTATGAAAAGGAAAACGAGGGATGAAATGTACTCACGTGAAATAAGTAACTTGAGGGATTAGTTTGCGGTAAAACGGAAAGGTTAGTTCAACGAGCAAGACCTAGATTAAAAAGGGTCTTTAGTTAGTGGATGAACTTAAAAGCTTTAAAGTAAAATAACATGACAAGTAAGATAAATATTAAAGTCTGAGGGTTTAAGCGTAAATACATAAGAATTAAAGTAATGGTTTTAGAAAAGTAAGTTTACTCGAAATCGGGTCTCGGTATTCTATTCATTAGTTTTACTTAACCTTTGTTAAGTAAGTATTTGGGTATAATTTCGATATTACAAGACCCTTTATTAAATAGATACTAAGACGAGATTTTACGAGTGTTCGGATTTGTCGGTTCGAGTCTTGATAATTGGTCAACCCGAAGTCGAGATTCCAAAGTGACAAATGTTATGAGATAAGTCAATGAAAACAAAAGAAACTTGACCAAGTGTGTAGTTCTATTAGGAAGAACCTTAACGTTCGTTAAGCGAGTGTTTGGCTTTGTCGGTCCAAACTTGTTATAAGATCAAATTAGATACAACATACCAAGTATTTTGAGAAAACAATTAAAATTAGTTTATAATATAGTTTTAAAGAAAAATATGAGATTCGGCGGCCCAAAACACAACTAGTGTGTCTTAAGCGAGTGAACTCGGTTTAGTTCGGTCTTGATTCGGTCCTTGACTCGGTATAAGACCAAGGATGGTTACCACATATCCGATAACATAGAACTTATTATAATAAACTTATAAATGATAATATTCAAGTCTTACATACAACATGTAAATAATAAAGTATTTAAACAAAAGTTTGGTTTTGGTTCGGTCCTTGACTCGGAATGAAACCGAATGGTTGCCACACACCCAATACCATATAACTCATTAAAATGATTTGGAAACTAAAGTAATTAGAAAGTAAACAACAATAGAAAACAGACATAAATTAAAGTGTTTAACAAGGACTATAATAGTCCTCCATGAAGCCTTGCCTAACAATACACCTAAACCGACCATGGACAGAGAAAGGAAAGCCAATGAAACAAGTGGAGTATGTTTTAAACAAGCTATAATAACAAGCTTTAGTTAACAAGTGTTAATTAGAAACAAAGATTAGAAGTAGTTTGACCTTGAGAAGTCAAACTATCAAGAGTTTGAAGAAGAATACTTAGATCTAGATTGGGGAGAGTTTGAGGTGAATGACCAAACCAAAATGGGATGCATTAGTCTTGTTTATATAGGGAAAGAGTAAAGGGTTGGCCATAATATTGCTTTCAAGAGTTACATGCATTAGGATAGGTTAAAATGGTTAAACTTGGTGGATGGTGGTGGAAAAAGTAAGAGTTATCCATTAGTTTAAAACATTCCTTTAGCTTTGGTTGTTTGGCGATTTGGGTCCCTAAGATTCGTTTTAAGTCGTTTTTATTAATAAAAGGGTGTTTTAAGGCACCATAAATGGTGTTTTCTTGATCCTGAAATTGTAACATTCGTCAATTTTCGGACCCGAAAACACGACTCGTTTTAAATTATTTATTTATTTATGTAATATTATTATTACCCGGACTATCGTTGTTCGTCATTAATTTATTAATCATTTTGATAATTAATTTTTACCCGACACTCGGTTTTGATTATGTTTATTAATTGAATCTTTATAACTATTTGATTAGTACGAAAACCACCCATAACATGTGTTTTTGCCTCTTCTGTCTCCACACCCAAACATCAAGGCCCAAATAGCAAATATTATTCAACCTTCCTTCCCTCCTCTTCTCCCTCTCACCTCTCCGCCAACATATCCCCCCCCTCCAATTTCGGACTGATTTACGCGTAATTGACCTTTCCCAATCAATTCCTTACCTTAATCCGATCCTACCGACATCCTAAACTTGGTAAACTATGAACAATTGACAGCTAAGAACACTAAAACAAACCGCGGACTAATTGACTCCTAAAACACTATATAAACTAGTTTATATTTCAATTAAACTCGTCCACAACATCTTACAACCATCGCTAACCTTTACCCCATAATTAATTGGAGTATCGTGACCTATTGATATCCCGTTCATCACCATCTTTGGCCGGCCTGTTTCATCATTATTTTACCCATTGCAGATCGTTAACGAGGTAATTGTTTACATCATTTTGATCGCGATATAGTATAGATCAAAAGCCCCATCACTGATTTGATTATCAGTGACGGGATTGATCAATTATATTCTTAGGGTTTTGTTTAATCAAGCTGATAGGATCTGCTGATGTATTTAATAAATGATTTCTTTTGTTAACCATTCGTCTGTGTAGCTCAGTTGGTTCGGCGTATATTGGAGTTTCACATCAGCGGCCATGGCGCGGGTTCGAGTCCTGGCCATGGCAGATCGTCTTTTATTTATTTATTTATTTTTAGTTTTTGTTTTGATTGTTTATTGAATCTAAAGGGTTTCATAATTAAATATAGTTAATATTGAATATAAAATAAAATTTATTCTAGTGAAACCGACATTCTAACTAATCACGTTTCCGAATCTTGATTAAGCCATATATGTGTATATATATTATATAAAATACTTTTTTTTATTTAACAACAATAACAATAATAATACTAATCATAAAAGAATAGCGTAAACTATAAAGGACTCCAAGGTTCTTTTAAATTGATTTGTAACCATTACGTCGTGTCGTATTTTTTTTTTTACTATTTCTACCCTTTAGTTATATTATTTACAAACTTTTGATAATTAAACTAATAGTATTTTATAAAAATGTACGTAAACCCTATCAATTCCTAAATCGGCCATACGCCTTGTTATTATTTCATTAATCTTAATTAATTATATTATTATTAACTAGGAACTTTTGCCGACGTATCCCAAGGTGCTCGACCTTTTCTATCTTAATATTTACCGCCATCTCATATTCGTTAATCCACTCGTTAAGGTGAGTTTACATATCCCCCTTTTTTCATCTTTTATATTTTGGGGGTAACATGTATACTTTATTTTACTCATTTTTTCGCATCTATTCAAAACACAATTCAATATATGTTTATGTGTAATTGTTTATTTTATGTTTGGTGGTTGGTATCTCATCCTCATCTATCCTCATCTAGTATGATCATACATTTACCCAAGTACGTTGATTTCGTATCAATAAGAACGGGTCCACATCTATTTAGTTGTTTACATTTTCATAAGAATTTCAATACTCATCATTTACATATGAATTGTGAATTAACTCTCTCTCTCTCTCTATATATAAAACTAAAACTTATGTATTCTCACCAACATTCGTGTTGACAAACTCTATTTTTATGCATGCTACATGTACAAGTAACTTACATTGATCAAGAGTGAAGAATTTAGTTTTACCTTAGGATATTATTCAAAATACAAAATATGAGGTAATTGTTGTTCTGTATATTGAATTTGTGTACTTGTTTTGATATTAATGAATTAAATAATTAGTCACTTTAATTAGTGTCTCTCGAGCTACTGTCCAATCAATACGTTACGCCCCGGCATGTTCCACCTTTGGTCGGGGTGTGACAATAATTGTGAAACATAAATGAACATAAAACCCAATATTTTATTAATAACGAAGGATCCGAAAGACCAAAACGGGTCGGGTTTTCCATACAAATACAAATACGATTTAAACCGAAAATGACTAATGTCACAGTTACCATTTTATCTTTTGGTTAATATAATACTTTTGTGAATACATATTTTGTTACATGTGTCACATTTTTTTTTGTTTTAAGAACTCCAAAAGGTTTCATAATTTATTTGGTAAGTCGTCATTTTTTAGTAATTTCAAATGTTTTATTCACCAGAAAAGATAGTTAATTTGGTATGCATCAGTAAGGGGAAGAAAGAGACATGAATGGTCATGTATCTCATTTATGGTTCTGATATTATTTTTTATAATTAGGATGTAGTTTCTATGAATCTAATATAGACATATAGTAAGGAAAAGCGTTTTGTAGACATTAATATTGATTTTGATGGGGGAGAGGCATGATCAACATTCTTCTTGGTTGTGTGATTAATTTAATATCTTGGTTTTTTAATAATTCCAACTAAATGTTATTGATCAATAATAATTCTAACTGAGCTTATAATAATTCTAATTGAGTTTATCATCACCGGTGATTTCAAATTTTAAAAAAATTTGTCATTGGTGGTCCCATGTAACAAAAAAACTTAAGGACGTAAAGTTTTTTCTGAATTTCAAACTGATTTTAGGGTTTTTGATCAGAATGAGAATACGAGTCGATTGATATAAATTTAGCTCGAAACAGTGCTCCAATCGTATTCAATTTTGTAAATTGGAAGTTCAAACACCCAACTAGAAGAACTAATCAATCTGTTTGAAGCATCGTTTTGAGTTAAGTTTTATATCAATCGACTAGAACAAAATGGAGAACTCTATATCATCAAACTAAATACGTAATCGATTAATTCAATGCTTTAACCATCTAATAGTTTACGTACTGATTTGGTATCGAAAACGGACGGTGCTTTTGAGAGCTCCGGTGGGATGTAGTTGAAGAATGGGGCGGTGTGGAGGAGATCTCCGATGGCTGTGGTGGTGGGTGGTTGGAGGTGGCCGAAGATGATTTGGGTTCGGAAATTGATACGATCCATTGATGGGTTTTGAGAATAAGATGGGTTTTGAGATGAATATATTAATAGTTGAATTGATAAGAGTTTGGATCGTGGTTGGTTTTATTGTGTGACGAAGACGAAGAGTCGGTGGTTACGTTTAGGCATTGTTTGTGACATCCATCAACTCCCAAACCAAAAACCCTACCCATTTAAAATTTTGGATTTTCATTTATTGACAAAATATTATTATCTGTAACATCCTAAAATATTCTAATATTAAATAAAAGAAAGTCGCGTTTTGTTATTGGGCCTAAATAATTAATTAGTATTAATAAGATCATGGACTTGGATTGATTGGTGGATTAGAGGGTAATGGGTCTTAGGTCCATGGGCTTTTAGGGATATAAATACCCCTTAAACCACCCTAAAACCCTAAATCCTCATTCCTTTCATCCTAATCTCTACACACTCCAAACACACACCACCACCTCATATGGCCGCGAGAGAGAAAACGGGATTCGAGTCCAAAATCAAGCCAACCATTATTAGATCTTCAATATACGAGCTAGATACGAGATAACCAAGCAAACCGCGACCACACCGAACGCATAAAGGTATGCCTTTTACCTTAAAAGTTTATGTTTTTAGGATCGGTTAGCTTTGAAACTTAAACATAAAGTAAATCGAGTCTAAACGAAATGTAAAGTAGCAAACTTGACGTTGGAAACGAACTTAATGAACCTAGGGCTATGTACGGCGCTATGTATGGAACGTTTTAAGATTTAAAGGTACAAGCTTTGCGGTGTACACGGGTTAAATATGAACGAAAACGGTTATATCGAGCCATAACAACGGTATTGAAATCGCAAGATGCTTGTAAAGGTTGAATGAAAATCAACCTGTCACTGCTACTTAATAACTTCGCCCTATAAGTTCGCGAAGTATACAAGTTCGCTAAAATCAAGTTCGCCTTGGTTAACATCGCTATATATAAGTTCGACACAGTTAACTTCGCTATACGTTAGTTCGTCGTGGTTAACTTCGCTATACGTAAGTTCGCCATGGTCAACATCGCCTAACTTAAGTTCACCTAGCTTAAGTTCGCCTGACAAGTTCGCTCACTAAGAACTTCACCTAATACAAGTTCGCTAATGATTAATTCGCTTAATATTAAGTTCGCCAAAAGTTAAGTTCGCTGAGAAATGAATTAAAATCCTAGAGAAAAATGTGTTAAGACAGTTAATGGAAATAAAATTTTTCCAAGCTGACCTGGCAGCTTAACCCCAGCCAGGGGCTCTGCCCCTTTGACCCCGCTAGGTTCGTTGTGGGGTTATATAAAGATAGAAATACGATTTGAGTAGCAATAGTTAATTGACACATGTACATATTATACAGTTTGCCGTGCACAGCTCAAGAAGGGAATAACTATTAACGGTGAACGTAACCGTATACTGGTGAGTTTCTAGCCCCATTTCTGTGTTATGTTTTCGGGGCTGTGTGCATACTCGACGTGATTGTTAATACATTTATCCTAAGTGATAAGTGTATGTATTATGTGATTATGTGAAAGGTAAGAATGATTGCTTGCCGGTACGTGAACGATCTTCGGATATTGCACGTACTGTCAAGTTATAATGCTATGTACGAAATATGAATGATATGTATGTACGTTATGAAAGGTAAGAATGATTGCTTGTTGGTACGTGAACGATCTTCGGATATTGCACGCACTGTCAAGTTATAATGTATGTATGGACTATGAATGATATGTATGTATGTTATGAACAAATGTAAGAAATAGAAAGGTAGAAAAGGGACTGGACCCTAATAATATCCAAGGCAGAAAAGGGACTGGACCCTAATAATATCCAAGGCAGAAAAGGGACCGAGCCCTTTAATAACCTCGAGGCAGAAAAGGGACTGGACCCTAATAATATCCATGGCAGAAAAGGGACTGGACCCTAATAATATCCAAGGCAGAAAAAGGGACCGAACCCTAATAATAACCGAGACAGAATAGAATAGAGTAAAGTAGAATTTGAGTTATGAAAGTATGAATGAAAGGATGTATGTATGTAAAGTATGTGATATTATTAACTAGAACTCACTCAGCGTAAGTATGTGATGTTATTAACTAGAACTCACTCAGCGTAGCTGACTTTTAGTATGCACGTAGGTAAGTAGGATAAGACAGCTGGCTTGAGCGGGGAGGCATGGTAGAAGAATAAGAGTCTGGCATCTGAAGACCTGTCATGTTTTATAAGTTATGATTTGATTTTGAAAGACAAGAAGAATGTTTTAAGACATGTTTATGATTTGATACGTAATGTTTTATGAAAGTTTTTATATTCCGCGAATGTTTTTATTAACTCTGATTTTAGAACAGCGTTTATGAGTAAATCCAAAACCAAAGTAGGGCTACCGGTAACGGGGTCTTACATAATCGATTTGTGTGCCAAGGAAAAAGTGACGAGAAGAAAAGTTGATTAAGAAGATAAAGAAGGTGAAACGGTGTTGAGGTGCTGCTTGAGTATTTAGGGTTTGTGTAAGCCAAGCAAAGGTAGGCATAATGCCCAAAATAAAAAAATAATAACATATTATAAAAGGCTTAAAACCCTAAGTCGATGTTATACTCGATACCTCGATAAAATAAAAGAAAATATAATGTAACACCCCGGCTAAAGCGGAATACGCCCGGGTGCGACGTACAGATTGCCCAAAACACATGTGACACTATTAAGTGACAATATTATCATTAATTCATTCAAAAACATCAAGACACAAGTTTATCAAATGAACAAACACAAAGAAGAAGAAACAAAACAAACATCTTCTTGTTTATTATTTAAATAACCTAACTTGTAGTATCTTCTTCACTTCATCCTCTAATGAAAGTACCTGTAGCATATATATAAATTAAAGTCAACTAAATGAATAGTTGGTGAGTTCACACAAGTTTTTATATACGTAGATAAAAATCATACAATTCCATGAACAAGTGTAAATGAGCATGTAGCGTCCTTTCCAAATGAGATTGTGCACCAGAGTACTCAGATAAGCGCAAGTAATGTCCTTTCCAGTTGGAATTGTGCACCAACGTACTCGGATAATGAGGCCGTTTTCCACTCATAACAACAAATGTATTTAGCGCAAAGGGGGGCATATGATCATACTATATTGAAGTAATCCATGTGCAAGTAATTTTGAGCAAGTAACAAGTAAACACACAAGTCCATGTAGCGAATTGTAGTTTGTAAATAACAAATAAACGAAATTGTAATTTGGATAGGATATATATGCTACCCCCAAAAGTAGTAAAAGAGTAAAAAGGGGGTGTGAGAAACTCACCTTGATGTTGAAGACAAACGTGAAATAAAACCGAAAGTACGTAAATAAAATCGACGCAATTGAACGTCACGAGCTAGAATTAAAAGCATTAAAATTAATATTAACTGACGACTTATAAAAAAAGTAGATATTCATACAAGCACTATAAGTATTTTCTAAGAGATTCCTAAAATCTTTAGTATCCAAAGAATCCCACGAATTATTAAAAGTTTGACCAAAGTTTGACTTTCCGTTGACTTTGGGAAAAGGTCCAAGTTATTGACCACTGACTAAAAATATTGACCGTTGAGCAAAATATTGACCGTTGGCCCTAAATGTTGACTGACGACCCGTTTGTGACTTTTGACCAATTATCTAGACTTAAAATAGTCATAAGATATTCATAGTCGCAACCTAATAATCGATCATGTAATTTGCAGTCAATCATTTTTTTCATGCAACCCTATGACTAAGTCACACTTTTACCAATTTCATTTCTCATAATTAAGACTAACCACTTAGTTAAATAGTTCTAAGTTGACCCATAAAGTCAAAATTCAATTTACCACAATCAATCTATTACAAATTACAATTATTTTCACTAACGAATATGTTGATCATCCTTAACAAGTTTTCAATCATCAAAACTGATTTTTCCAACCAACCAAAACTTGTGATTAAATTACCAAATAATTCACACATATTTTTTTTAAAACCATCAACTTGATCATCTTTTTATTTCTTATGATTACATGTGTTTGGATACTCAATCCCACAATCCCAAATCAAAGAAACATAAACAAAATATATAATAACCATTCTTACTTACTTGCTTGATTAATGCTATATCACTATTTGTTCCAAGAATCACCCAACTTGGTTATGATATTTTGAGAGTGTTTTAGAAAAATAAAATGTATGTGTGTGTGATGTGATATGGACGGCCAGAAGAAAGAAAAAGGAAGTTATATCCTTAATTTTTATTTACTCATCATTAACACAATCATTAAGACATAATTAATTTTATTAAACTTTAGGTTATGTCATATTTTATTACATGTGACATGTTATATTCTATTATAAACATTTTCTAGTAACCATCTGTTGTGTACTAGTCTTTTTGTTACTTGTCATGTAATATATCATAGGTTATATTATTTTAATTATTCACTTCTCCTACAACATATAAGTATACAACAACTAATCATGTAGCATGTAACACAATTTCACCCACCACATATAGTATATGTAGCATATCATGTGTGACAAATTATTATAACCTATTATATATCATAACATGTGTGACAAGTTTATTATTCTAGTTATCAATAACTAGTTACTCTCACTTAGGTCACCAACGACACCACTGACTCAATGTATGCATTCATGACACTATATGCATGGGAGTTCATTAACTTAGTTAACAGAACTAACTGGGTTTACTGACATAGTCAACAGGATTTAACTGAAAATTCCGGGTGTCACATTGGGGATTAGAAATGTTAAATGTATATTTTATTATGGAGTTGGATATTATAATATGTTTTTATACATATATTTATAAATAAAAATCGAAAATTTAAAACGGGTCGGATTTTCGGGTTTGAAAAGTAACGAATGTTACATATAACAAAGAAAAGAAAAGGTAGAATTATGAATATACATATATCAACGTAATTATATTATATGTGATTCTTTGTTATGAAAGTATTATTTAAATAATAATAACTATTCTTAAATAATAAAGAAAAGAAAAGAATACGTTTCTTAGAGAAGAAGAAACGTAGGGTTTTTATTAAAATAAACTTAAGGTTTGTAATATTACTTTTTAAATAAAGGTTTTAAAGTAAAAGAGATTTTTAACTAAAGGTTTGTTGAGGTAAAGATTATAAAAGACTAAAGGTCTTAAGCCGGATTGTATATCCGACTAACAAAAGGTTATACTCGTACTATAGGTGCAAGATAGCAACAGGAAAGACCCTCGGACGGTGTTTGAAGCCGATCCAAATTGAAAAGGTGAATACGCCCCAACTTTACAAACTTGTTTGCAAACGAGTCAAAGTGTTAAATGAAAAAGTTTTACATGAGACTAAGTGTCTCTAAAACATTTATAAACAATGGTATAAACACTGGCCTCAGGCTATCGTGTACGTTTGTCTGGATCCTTACATATGTGATGGGCACATCACACCTGGTCACAATTACGCTACCTGCGGGGAGTATGACCATGTGTATACGTATAGGCACTCAACTAGTCGAACACTGCGGTGTTTGCAGGGGGATCCGAGTGTAGAGACTTGAGTTTATGAATTGTGTTGCTTTAACTTAGTTATTCCTAAGCCACGATGGGCCGAGTACTACGTAGTCTCGAGGGGTAATTAAGTAAAAGAAAATATTTTTAGCGTCAGCATATTCACCAGCATTCGTTGCTGACATATTTTCTTACATTTTGCAGGTGATCAAAGTTAGAGCTTGGGACGACGAAGTGCTCAAGATATCCGATGGCTCGGATCTTTTTGTTAAACTTAATATAATGTTAATGGTGGTTTTGTAAAACTTAAACAATTAATCTTTCAAACATTAAACGGGAATTTTTAATTACGTCTTTTGTGAATGTATGTATTATATTTAAATCCACGTGTTTTCAAGACTTCCGCTATTAAATCGTAACTCTGATTTATTTACAAATGTGGTACCAACATATGTGTCATACACTTAGGCCGTGGTTTGGGGTGTGACAAGTGTTGGTGTCAGAGCCATCCATCTTAGCGAATTAGGTATTACAAGATAATACCTAAGCTTTTATTCAAGTATAGGAAAATACTTTATTACTTGTTTTATTTGAATAGGGATAAGATAGGCTGGTAACCTTTTCTTTCCCTTCTCACTCTAAGCCACCCAACATATTAGATGGTGTTCAAGAAGGTGATGGATAGCTACGTACGAAAAGCAAAGGATGCTGGAATTGCCGAACCTCTACCCAAAGATAACATAAGTGAAGACTATTATGAATCTTTCTTCAACCAAGATCAATACATTGAACGCACTAAGCCGATATATTTCCCCGGAACGGAGCATTATCCAATAAACTTTCCCGATAGTCCACCCATGCCAAGAATTGAACCCCCAAGGCATTCAAGCTACCATCCGCCAAGCATACCCGTGTACCACCCATCTGAAGTCCCAACATATCATCCTTCTGAGATACCAACATATCAACCATCGGTGATTCCGCCATACTACCTAATTGGTGATCCGACATACCTACCACCAAATCCTCACTCATCATACGCTTTCTCTCCAACCGACCGATCAAGGAGGAACCAAGATATCCCTCATCTCACTGGATGCAATGCCATTCTGACCAACGTAGATGGCACACTGGAAGCTCTGCCTTTGACTCTGTTGACTCCCGTCCCAACAATGGTGAAGGGCCATCCAGCAAACCCAAGATGAGAGTCATGATGCCATACAAAAGCTTATGCATGCCTTCGATAGTAAAGGAAACTGCTCAACTAATGGAGGAAGAGGAACCTGAGGAAGAAGAGGACCTGGAGGAAGAATCCGAAGAGGACCTTGAAGAGGAGTACCCTGAGAACCCTAATGAAGTGTCGACACTAGTGGAAGAACTTCTTTACCCAGAATCCAAGTTATGGCTCTGTCGATCCTTATGTGCAGTATCTTGAAGAGCTCCGAAACAAATTATCATCAAGTTTTCCACCCTACCAAGGCACGATCCATACGGAGGAAGAACAAGCAGACGAAATCCACCAAAACGAA
This sequence comes from Bidens hawaiensis, assembly GCF_021521415.1. Lineage (NCBI taxonomy): Eukaryota > Viridiplantae > Streptophyta > Magnoliopsida > Asterales > Asteraceae > Bidens > Bidens hawaiensis. The sequence goes on along the minus strand of NW_027503172.1, from coordinate 510 downwards.
GCTGCCGAGGCATTCTTCAATTACTCATCTGATATGACCATATCTCCATATCCGGACCCGAAAAACCACTATGATGTAGTAATTATGCCAAGATACGGATATCCCAATGAGATCCCTCAATCGCAGGAAGAGCATTTGGACCTAGCCTTGCATGAGACAGATGAATTGAGAAAGAAAATATCGGTGGATGAGAAGAAGAAGAAGAAGAAGAAGAAGAAGATAGGAGACAAGCTTCTTCGGAGATGTAATAGATTGACCAAAGTGGTGAAAAAGTTTATGAAAGATTGAAGATGAGAGATGGAGAGGAAGTGTGTGTTTAATGTAATCTTGTGTGATGTATGTGTTATGTATGGATAAGAATAAATATATATACATCAAGTATGGATGTATATATATGTCTATGTAATGTAATCAAGTATGTGATGTATATATATGTCTATGCATATATGATATATATATATGTTGAAATAAATAAAATAACATATGTGTTTGATAAAAGAAATTTTGTTA
>NW_027503171.1:0-35058 GCF_021521415.1 Bidens hawaiensis | reverse complement strand
AAAGTACTTAGAGTATTTAGAGTAGATAGTTGGGAGTGAATGAATACCTCATGGAGATTGTGAAGGTATTTATAGTCGAAGAATGTGGGAATATTATTGGTCCAGTTGTCCTCTTCTAGAAGATGCCCTTGTAACCGCCTAGACACGTGTTGTCTTATGATAAGTTGGGCTATACGGCCCATGTGCATGGTTGTAACAACCTGTACACGTGTCATCTCGCAATAGGATGGGGTAAACATGGCCATGTGCACGGTTATAACAACCTGGCCATATGTCCTCCTATTGGCTGAAGAATTACGTGTTTTCTAAGACAGGATCTTGGTAAATCTTCTATAAGGAAGTTGGTTAAATACAGCTAGCTATGACGTTGCCTTCTGGTCATTATTGCGGGTGAGAACACTACCCTGCAGATGACTTCTAATGGCCTCTATGTCCTCCCGCACATAGTCTCTAGGATGTACTATTGTCCTTCCTTTGTCTTGGGTTATGCGGGTGGTTTATATCCTGCGGGTGGCATGTGAGGTAATACTCTCTGACCCGCGGGTGATACTTAAGGGTATTTAGGTCTTTTTCGTAGCCTACTTCTATAAGTCCCCCCAGTCCATTGTTTTTTCCATGTGGATTTTTTATGCGGGTGAAATTTTGGACTTAAGATATTTTAGGGATTTTGGAATTGTTGAAGATATTTCTTTGGTCAGTGTGGATAACCATGAAAAAGCGGGATTTGACAGTTTGCAAGCGCATGAAGAGGTGATATGACATTTATGCCGGCTGTCACTATACCCGACTGTTCGCTTTTTCACCTTATTCGAATTTCCCGCCTGACGTGGCGATCTTTTGGTGGTTCATCCTTTTCTCTTTCCACTGTCAACCTCCCATCGCATTTATTGCAATGGGTATAAATAAGGGTGTTAGGCTTTCTTTAGAAGTTTTACCGCCTTTGAATCCTCTTGCTTCCCTTATCTTTTTCTTTTAATCACCGTTCAAAATTGCTTATTGTTCGTCTTTTCTTGCCGAAGTCATGGCTGGTTATAAAAAGTCTTCAACGTCTCCAACTATCGATACTGTGGTGGTTAATTGGAGATGGTCCGATTATGAGAAGATTGTTTATGCATATGGGATCCCGGCAGAATGGGGACCAGAGTTCCCTGCTCCAGGATCTGTCGCTAGCAAACCTCCTGCTGGCAAGATGGCAGTTATGCCGATTTCTTTTCTCATGGGAATCTTCGGTTTCTGATAACCAAGTTTCTTATGAATCTACTTAGCGTCTATGTGATTCATCTTTCCCAGGTGCATCCGTTCGGACTTATGCGGATTCGACATTTAGAATTCGTATGCAGAGCGCATGAGATGTTTCCCCACATTGATCGATCTCCGGTCTTTTAACGGATGAACGATCGTGGCGGGTGGATCAACTGCGCCTCTATTTCAAAGAGGGTCATTGGAACCGAGCCGCCCCGTAGTACGCATGAGTGGAGGACAAAGTTCTTCTGGATCTCCAAGGACGTTGTACCTACCACTATGGTCCGTCGTCCGGCCAACGAGGCGCTACCGGATGTTGTTAGGGCTCCACACGAGGGCCAAGAGTGGTTCCGAGTGTTAATGAAGACGCCAACACCCATGCGTGCCATCCCTAAGGAGGCACTTGTGTGGGCCAGTCGAACAGGATGTTAAAAAGGTCAGTGGTAAAAGAAATTGAAAGTCATGGATCAGGTGATAGAATGGATAGACTGAAAAAGAAGATGGATAGGTTGTTGGTTGCAGGTGTACAAGGAGCTGGAAAGTTGGGAAAAAAATATCCGGTATGTGAAGGTTGTGGTGAATTAGGAAACGAGTTTGCGAGTTGTGGGGTTGTGCAAGATGAAGAAACTGAAGAAGAAGAGGTCAACTATGTGCAGGGTGAAAAGAAATACAATAATATGAGCTCAAATACTTATCATCCGGGCCTCAGGAGTCATCCAAACTTCAATTATGGAAATCCGAACACGCAACAGAACCCGAATTTTCAGGGTAGTTTTCAGAAGATAGGCTATCAGTCTAACCAGAAGCCAAATGGTAATAGTTCGAGTAGCGGTTTGAGTGGGTACAATCAGAGAGATTCTGGGGGTTATAACAAAGGTTATCAAGGGTTAGCAAGGAAATTCTTTCGGGGTAACAAAGACGAGTATGAAAGACGTTATGGATTTTTTGAAGGAGATGAAGAGAGATCAAGAAGCTCGAAATAATGTTTGAAATCAAATGAGGGCAGATCAAGAGACTCAGAATAAGGCATTGAATTAGAGGTGAAGAGAAGGCAAATGCTGCAAGAGATAGACAGGTGAGTTAACTGGCTGAAGAAATGGCAAGCCTAAAGAGAAATCTATCCAAACTACCGAGTGACACTTTGAATAATCCGAGCCATCAAAGTAGTAGTTCGTCAAACTCTAAAAATGCACATGTCAGTGCCATCACAATCGAAGATAGTGTGGAGAATGACATGGTTGAAGAATTTGAAACGGGGGCACCACTTATTCCCATTCAAATTGGCGAGTTCAAGACCACCAAGGCATTAGTTGATTATGGTGTAAGTGTAAGTGTTCTACCGGGGAGTGTATATGATCAGCTTGACTTCGGGCCTTTACAGGAAGTTGACTCCACCTTGGTGTTAGCTGATTTCACTCGAAGACGACCCCGGGAGAAGCTGGTTGGTGTTGCCGTAAAGGTTGGTTATTTTTACTACCCGGAAGACTTTCTTGTTCTTGATTATGCACCAGATGAGAATGAAGAAGAACCCCGTGTGATATTGGGGAGACCATTTTTGGCTACTTCAAATGCTCAGATTAACTGCTGAGACGGAACAGTTTGCATGACCTTCGGTAACCGTAAGTTAATTTAAGTATATTTTCAAATTCATATGATTATTCTTTTGAAAATAATTATTCTAGGTCTTGTGCTACTAATGGGTGTCTTCCCGTACATGTGAGGATGACACCAAAAAGGAGAAAAGTGTTGTTTTTGACAGGTCTAAGCGTGTGAACGACAGAAGGAAGAATTAAATGCAGTAGATGTAAAAATTGGAGCAACAGTAAGTTCAACAAACAACAATAAGACGGTGATGGAAGTGGTGGTCGATGAGGAAATGGATGGACCAAACAAGAAGAAACCACCAAAGAAGGAGAAGGTAAAGAAACCACCTGAATTTGAGAATGAACAAAGGAGGTTGGCATGCTTTGGGCTAAGATGGGAAGCATTAGATATACCATTGTGTTGGAGAAGTAAGAAGAATGAGGTGGAGGAAGGTAAGCACTCCATTAGACCACCATAACCGCAAAATGAGGTAACGTTCTGGTTGAAGACCTTAACAAAAACTTAGCGCTTTCCGGGAGGCAACCCGACCTTTTTGTTTTGTTTTGTTTTCTTTATTTTTGGTTTTCTTTTTACGTGTTACTTTTTGTTCGTGTTTTGTGGTCAAAGTGAACCCTAAGTATGGGGAAGCTCATGGTGGTTTTGTCAAGATTCGGTGAAGTAGATATTGCATAATAGATTTGAATCAGGTCCATGTGTCTCTCCATATCTTTTATTTACTGTTGACTGTTTAATATTTGTGTTATGGGTGGTCGGGTGGCGTGATGAACTTTCGGGTCGTGTAGTTGATGCTAGTGTCTATGCTTATGTTTAAAAACTTTGTGTGTCTCGTTTAATGTTATGCAACTTTATTTAAATCCGGAGATGGGTAATTGGTTGTCCCTTGAATTGCAATTGGTATGAATATCCTGTGTTTGCATATGTTTTTGAAAATCTGAGTTACATTGAGGGCAATGTAAATCTCAAGTGTGGGGATGAAGAAATTAAAATTTTTAGCCTTATGAGTAGCTTGATTGTGCGCAAAAGCCGGAATTGTAACTTGTTAATTGTTAGTATTAATGCCAAGTAGAGGTCTTTGGTCATGGCCAATTTTTAAGCTTCTCGAAAGTCTTCCCATGCAAATGTTTTTCAAAATAAAAAAAAATAAAAAAATTTAATTAAAATGAACCGTTTAGATGGGGATAACGAGTCATGTGGACAGGTACACATGTTTCATGTCGGCAGCCTAATTCCTCCGGTACGCGTGTAAGATTTGCCTTATATATAATACACATATAATATATAGTATATACACATGTCATTTGAGTGCCATTATAGAGAGTAACCAGTATGCCCATAATATCTAGAACTTGGTTGTCTCATGCATTTCGAGATCTTAGTTTGGCATGAATGCAAAAATGATAGAGGCAATTAGGTTAAGCCTCGTCTGGATGAGTGGGATTGTGGGTGTTAGGGGTTGGGCCTCATACGTTATATATATGAGCGTGGATAATGAGAGGGGCGAGGGGTTGGTTCCCTTAGAAAACATCTTTTGACCTATTCTTTCGTTCAATCAATCTCGGTTTGATATTACGAGACGATCCGACTTAATAGGTTTCTATGCAATTGTTCTAGTATTTATCAATAGGATGTATTAAGCATTATGTTTATTATGCTTCAAAAACTAAAATTTTTTTGTGTTAACGTTGAAATGTTCAAGTGTTATGAGTTGTAAAAAAAATGATGAAAAGTAAAAAAAAAGCTCAAAAAGAGTGAATGTTCTAGTCAGTATTGGTTGTAAATGAAAGTTTGTGAGTTTGTTTAGTTGTTTAGTCGTTGGAATAAATTGGTCAGTTATTTATGTCAGTGTTATTTAGTTGTTTTGTAATAAGCCGGATCGGATCATTTGAGCTACTTTAAAAATTCCCTTCCATACCCTTACACTTAGCCCCGTTACAACCCGTTTAAGCCCTCTTGATTTGCATTTGTGTCCAAACATTTATATGGGTGGAGATATGACTTGCTTCCAAGCTTATTACTTTGTGGTCATACTTGGTATAGAGGGCAGAGAGTACTAGCACATTTTTTGCTGGTCTAGATATTAAACCGAGAGGAGAGATATTATATTATGAGGGGTATGAACATGTGTGCCTTAACCGGAAACAAAGTACACTCGTTTGGTCGGTTTCAAAGTTTTAAAATGTATCATTAAATTGTTTGGTGGGTTATCAACCTTGACATTGTCAGTTCTTGGGAATTGGGTATGACCTTATACCTCACTAGTATTAATACTGATAATTTATGAACCATCGATCGAGGTGTATGTGTTGCATGAGAGTTTTCTTGAGGGCAAGCAAATGGTAAGTGTGGGGATGTTATGTAAGGATGAAAGAACGTGCTTTAAGTGTTTTATATTGTGTGTTTTACTTGTTTATTTGTATCGAACACAAATACTTTGATAGGTTTTATGTTTACAGGTGTGTGGAGCTTAATGGATCTTAAAGGAGCGAATTTGGAGCATTCATGGTGGAGTGGAAATGAAAGTAGTGATCTATGATAGGATAGAGAATTGAAATACGAAGACGTGGCCGCAAACGGGGAGGAAAATAGAGTTGAAATGAAGATTTTGTGAAGAAAACATTATTTGGTCTGGTAGCACCGTAAAGCAGAGTCCAAGAACCGTAAGCTACGGTGGCCCGACCGTAGCTTACCAGACCAAATACAGTTTTCTTCATAAAATCTTCATTTCAACTATGTTTTCCTCCCTGTTTGCTGCCATGTATTCGTATTTCAATTCTCTATCCTATCATAGATCACTACTTTCATTTACACTCCACCATGAATGCTCCAAATTCGCTCCTTTAAGCTCCGTTAAGCTCTGCACACCTGTAAACATAAAACCTATCGAAGTATTTGTGTTCGATACATATAAACAAGTAAAACACACAATATAAAACACTTAAAGCACATTCTTTTATCCTTACATCATTAAGGAGCTATCCAGTAAGTTTTCGCGGAAACTTGTTTTTTCTTAATGCTTTTTTCCGTACTTAAATTTTGTCTTTGTTCTTTGTAGATCCAAGTGGGCTATTGGTGAGGGTGTGTCGTCGGAGAAACCACCGTCTCCACCACCAGAAAGAGAGAAACCACCATCTTCGCCACCAGAAAAAGAAGAACAAATGCCTCCTCCGCCAGAGACTGAAAAGTCCCCGTCTCCCCCGCTAACGTTTTTCATGGCCGAAGACGTTTCTGGTTCCAAGGGAAAGGAACCGGTTGCGGTCGCCGAGGCGTCTAAGACGCCGGAATCTCCGCCTCAGTCTATTCCTCCTCTCCAGTTTTCTGTTTCTTCGTCTTCGTTACCAACGAGTGGGGGGGGGGGAGGTTTCTCATTCCCAGCGTGCAACCTCAGACTACTATGGAATTAGAAACCCTGGGGAGGATGATCATCTATATATCCCGCGCTAGACCTTGGTGCAGGGGTCACGTTTTGGCCGCTTGATTGGCTTCAAGGAGGGGCTAGAATATGCGCAGACCGGTCGCCTGGCTGAGGAGCACCCGCTGCACAGCCTTGATGTCAAGAAAGAATATGACATGCGCCTGAATGAGTATGACAACCTATCATTTTCTCTTTAGGACATGTTACCAAAGTTCGCAGCGGTGGGTGACGGCGTTTATTGCCTGTGGGAGTATTTGAAAGAAGAATATGAGGACACTCCTCCTGCTCCGCTGACCTCACCAAAACCCGACACACCATCTTCCAAGGCCCAAGATCTAGAAGACACGTCTGCTCCAAATCCATAGGGTAGCATATAGCTTGTAATTGATTTATCTTTATTATCGTTTTTTCTGGTATGAATAAAAGAAGTCTTTTATTTTAATATTTGTGATATCTTAGACTTAAGGTATTTTGTTGGAAATTTTTGAACTTGCAAGTGAAAGTGGGAGAAAGCGTCGTGCTAGGAAGACGGTGATAGGACAGTTGAAGCGACGCATATGCCATCTTTTTTGTTGTCCTTTTTGCTTTTTCGTCTTTCCCACCTGACGTGTGGCCATATGGATGGACTAAACTTTCTCTCTCCACTGGCGATCTTCCCATCACATTATTTGCGATGAGTATAAATAGGATGGTTTTTTCCCAACTTCATTCTTATCCTCTTCAAATCCTTTCCTCTCTTTGAGTTTTCTCTCGAGTTCCAGATCTGCACTTTGCAAATATTCACGAGAGTTCGTTGCTTTCCTTTGCATATCGAAATAATGACTGAAGAGAAAAAGAGCACTGCTTTCGTTGACAACATCGTTGTCAATTGGAATAGAAGGGATTTCGAAGACATTGTCAATGTCTATGGCCTGGAACCGAAGTGGTAACTGGAGTACCCGGCCGACGGTTCAATTGCTAACAAACCTCCGGCGAAGAAAATGGCTCTATACGCTGAGGATTTCACCACTGGCAATCTCCGATTTCCTTTAAAAAAGTTTGTTGGGGCTGTCTTGACGGAATACTGTGTTCATTTATCAAGGTACATCCGTTTGGATTGATGAGAATTCGGCACTTCGAATTCTGCTGCCAAGCCAACAACCTAGTGCCCACAGTCGATAAATTCGCCGTTTTTAACAAACTGGCGAGTCGTGGTGGATGGTATAGTTGGTCTACCATGGGAAAAGGTACCATCGGCACGGAGACACCACGTAGTGCTCATGAATGGCGACCCAAGTTTTTCTGGATCCGGGAAGATGTCGTTCCCTTTCCAATGGTGTACCGAAAACCAGCAAACAGTATATCAGAAGTCCGCGCTGCGGCTCATGCAAACCTTCCCTGGTTCAAGATGATGATCCGCACACCTACACCCATGCGTGCGATAACCGAGGGCGCTCTGATGTGCGTTGGTATGAGCCGCCTGTGGCCCTTTCCGGATTTGGAACAGTTCTATGAGAAGCCTAACAAGAGTAAGTTTATTTTTATTCCTTGAAGATCCGTTTAGGTTTTAACTGTTTGTTTGTTTGTTTGTTCAGGTGAGGGGTCGATCCTGTGCACGTTGTTGGATCGTGTATCAGGACTCATGGTTCGTCGTCTGAGAGATCCCAAGGATCCGCCATTTCTTGATTGTACGCGCAACAATTTCCTGTTTCCTGCTACTTTACGCCCGGAACCTGTGTTATCCGAGGCGATGTTCGGGAAAGATGAGGAGATGCTCGTCAAAGGTGAGGGAGTTCTAAACCCTCTTCCACTTATAGGTCTTAGTTCTGGTGGGGTGATTGTGCTTTTCTCCTCTAGCGATGAATGACCCTACAAAGAAGAAGAGTCCTCTGTTGATACTACTAATGCTGTGAGTATCATAAACGCTATTGCAGGCTTGACTCGCAAGAGGAAAGAGAACCCATCCACTAGCAAGGCCGCAGATGTGGAGAAAAGCGCTGCTGAAGATGTTATCAGTGAGGATGACCATCAAACTGTTGATGCGGGAGCCTCGAAACCGGTGGATAAGGGCAAGTCACATCTGTCCCAACCTGCTGTTCCCAAGAAACGCAAAAAAGTGAAGTTGGGGGATTGCATTTGCCAACTTACATCAACAAAGGTTATTCTAGGTAACATTTTTGATGCATTCATACTTGTTAATTACTTCTTCCAAATGAAACATTTTATTGACAAGATAAAGTGCCTTGTAGGTTCTTCAGAAGAACCTACCAAGGACCCGCGGATCAAGGAGAGACGACTCCACCTACTTCTCTGCCTACATTTCCATCAAAGGGTGTTGAAGACCCAATCGTCATCGGGGACACCCTTCCTAGCAAGGGTGAGCGGGGTGGGGGGGGGGGTTGCTTCATTTTGCTTTAAAGAGCCCATTATCTCTTCGCCCCCTTATTCCCCTCCTCACTTTGCGGATCAAGAGGGCCAAGTTCTGTTGCCAGCGGTCCTCAGGCATACACTTCGCATCATCATGAGGATCCTTTGGTACACCACCCGCACTGGTCAGTGCATCGGGATTCCTTGTTTTCTGATACTGTCGTATGTCATGAGTATCTACAAAAAGGGATTCCTCATGCGGAGAGGGAGTGCCAACGCGGGAGCCTTCGTTACGAGCTGGCGAACTCTTATTCATACACTCTAGCTAACGCTGTCTCTACAAGTCTAGAAATCTATCGAGACTTATTAGCCATGAATGATTCATGGGATGAGTTAGCGGCCGGAGTAGCCAAAGCAACGAAAGAGGCTGAGGAAGCCAAGAAGGAGGCTGAGAACTACCGCTTAGCTTCCAACACTGCTAAGTGGCAGTTGTCGGATACCAATAAGGCATTGGAGGAGGAGAAGACTCATCGGACCACTGCTGAAGAAGCTAAAGTAGCCTTACAACAGCAGGTGGATGAGCGCAACGATCTTATTTCTTCCTACTTGGAAGAAATAAAAACTTTAAAGGTTGAAGCATCCGCTAAGGATGAACGCATTGCCAAGCTTGCCGCTAACAATAGGGAGTAGGCCCTGGATTGTGTTGAACACAAGATAGAACTAATTCGGGCCAAAGCGAACAAGAAATGGCTAATGGCGGAAGGAATTCCCCAGGTAACTTCTTCTTTCTTTAGTTCCGCTTGATGGATTTTATCTCGACTGTTTCCTTATATTTCCTATTTTTAGGTTGTCGAGCACATCTGGGAAGGTGCTGAACTTGGGGATTGCGTTGCAGCGTTGCTTGTTACATCTTCACAAGCTGGCCGCCAAGCCGGTTTTCAAGAAGGCTTAAGGTTTGCAGAAGGCAAACGCCCGCTTGAAGAATTTGAGCTTCATGGCCTTGGCACTGCCAAGAAATATGCTGAAAAGACAGAAGCCTTCGACAAGCTCATATTTCACATTAAGGAAATGGTGGCGGAGCTTGCTGAGCCAGATGACGGTGTCGACCAGTCGAAGGCATACTTTGCCAGAGAATAAGGAAGATCAGGAGGATCAAGATGCGGATGGGGATGATGAAGATCCGCCATTGTAGTTATAATTCTTTGTAACCGCATGCTTTTAACTCATGTAATCATTGTATGACTTTGTAATCCTTTTAGATTTATGTGTATAAAAAGTTGTTTATCCTTTACATTATGTTTTATTGTATACAATATAGGTGTTTATAGGATCTTCTTAGTAGTCAATAAAGGATTATATGAATTTTACATTAAGGATACGCGAGTTCTGTCTGGCACACAGGCCAGGAAATCTTCTTTTAAGGACACACGGGTCCCATTTGGCACACAGGACAGGAAATTTCCTTTATGGACACGCGGGTCCCATCTGTCACGCATGGTAGGAAATTTTCTTTAAGGACACGCGGGTCCCATCTGGCACGCGAGCCAGCAAATTTTCTTTAAGGACACGCAGGTCCCATCTGGCACGCGAGCCAGGAAAGAATTTGTTTATTAAAGACTTGTACATAGGTTCAAACGAAACTTTTCAATAAGAAAGGTACGTAGGCCTAAATATATTACAACTGATAACCATAGAATGCTTTTTCACTAGTCTATTAAGGCACGTAGGCCAATATAAAAAGTAATTAATAACAAGTCTTGCTCACATGTAACATTTCTTTAAATGCGCAACATTCCTTGTTCTGGGAATTTCTCTCCCATCTAATTTTTCCAACTTGTATGCGCTCTTCGATAATACTTCTTTCACTTATAAGGGCCTTCCCAAGTTGGGGCCAGTTTACCCGGAGGTTCTTGACCTGATGCTTCATTGTTGCGGAAGACGAAGTCTTCCACATCGAAGTTGCTTTTCTTAACCCTTGAGTTATAATACTATTGTAACTGACATTTGTAATTATGCTCGCGGATCAAAGGCAATTCCCTCCTTTCTTCAAGGAGGTCTAAATTCATCCGCAACTCTTTCTCGTTGTCATTGTTCATTAACGTTCGTGCGGATGGGATTCCAATTTCGGCCGGGATCATGGCTTCAGTACCATAGGTTAGACTGAATGGCATTTCAGAATTTCTTGATTTCTTTTGGGTGCGGAAGGCCCAAAGTACATGGGGCAATTCATCCACTTAGCCCGTTCGTTTATTTCCCAATCTTCCCTTAATTCCATCTTTGATGGTTCTGTTGGCTCTCTCAACTTGTCAATTGCCCTGCGGGTGGGCTACAGAAGTAAAAACTTGGGTGACCTGAAGTTCTTTCAGCCATGCCTGTAGCCCACTGTCTGCAAACTGGGTTCCATTATCACTTACTAACTCTTGCGGGAGGCCAAAACGGCAAATAATGAATTCCCACAGGAATTTCTTGACGCTTGATGCGGTGATGGAAGAAACCGGTTTCGCTCTTATCCACTTGGTAAAATAATCAATAACCACAATCAGGAACTTGACACATCCTGGGGCTTCTGGGAATGGACCTATGATGTCGATTGCCCACTTTTGAAACGGCCAAGCAGATGTGACCGGAACTAACTTGTTTTTTGGACGCATAGTATTGGGGGCATGACGCTGGCATGAATCACACTTTCTGATTTCTTGCACTGCGCCCATGTGCATTCCCGTCCAATAATATCCTGCGTTCATGAGTTTGGCCACAACCATTCTTGGAACAGCATGAATACCACAAATCCCCTCATGAACCTCTCGTATCAAATAATTTGCATCCTCATCGTCCACACACCTCAGGAGTGGTCCGAGGAAGGATCTTCGGTATAAGATACCGTCTTGTACTTGGTAGTTCAAGGCTTTGTGTCTGATTTTCCGGGCCGCAGATTTTTCTTCCGAAAGAACTCCTGATGTCAAGTAAGCCATGATTGGTGTCATCCAGGATTCAACACTGGTTTGTATCACTAAGACTTGATGTTGCAGGACAGAAGGTCGATCGAGGACTTCTACATGAATATCTTGCAAAGTGTTCAAAATTTGTTGAAGCTAATTTGCTAAGAGCATCCCCCGACTTGTTTTCACTTCGTTTGATGTAGATGACTTTGCAAGATGAAAATTGAAGGATCAAATCCTTTGCTTGTGACAAGTATAAAGCCATCACATCATTCTTTGCCTTATAAGTCCCATTGATCTGTCCTGCGATCAACATAGAATCCACCCGTGCCTCCAAATGTTTCACCCAAAGTTTATTGGCTATCAGCAGGCCTGCAAGGAAAGCTTCATACTCTGCCTTATTGTTGGTACTTTTGAAGTCCAACTTTGAAGCATAAGTAAATTCATGGCCTTCGGGATTAACCAGCCTGAGGCATGCACCTGATCCTTCATTACTTGAAGCTCCGTCTGTGAACAGCAACCAAACTTGGTTTCTCTCCGGAGGTAACAGGGGTTCCTGTTCGCTCAAGCATTCCTCTTCTTTGTTCAGCGGGACTTCTGTCACAAAGTCCGCCAATACTTGACCCTTGATTGCTGGTCTGGGTTTGTACTCCATTGCGTGTTCTCCTAATTCAATGGCCCATTTTGCCTAACGTCCGGACAACTCTGGCTTGCTCAATACATTTTTCAACTTGTACCCTGTTAGAACATTAATGGGATGGCCCTGGAAATATCTGCGGAGGCACCTGACAGCATAGACCAGTGTCAAAACCAGTTTTTCGAGCATTGAATACCTGGTTTCTGGACCTGTCAACGTTCTACTGACATAATAAATTGGTGTTTGAACATTTTTTATATCTTCCAGTAGCACGGATCCAATGGAAATACCAGATGTTGACAAGTATAATGTCAGAGGCTCTCCCGCATATGGTGCTGTCAAGGTAGGTAATTCCATCAAACACTTTTTGACCTCTAGAAATGCTTGCTCGGCTTCTGCAGTCCATGTAAAGTGTGCTTTCTTGAGATAATTCCTCAAAGTTGAAACAAATGGATAAGATTTGGATGCGTGATTGGCTAAGAATCTGTTTAACGCAACCAGCCTGCCATTAAGTATCTGTACATCTTTGAGGGATGAAGGTGAAGGCATGCGAGCTACTGCTTGAACCTTTTCTGGTCTGGCTTTAAACCGCACCCGTTACTATGACGCCCAAAAATTTTCCCTCTTCCATTCCGAAGGAACACTTACTGGGGTTAAGTTTCATGTTGATCCTCCTCAGAGTATCAAACGTTTCCTCTATGTCTCGTAACATCTGATCCTCCTCAACACTCTTTATAACTAGATCGTCCACATACACTTCCATATTTCGCCCAATCTGATCCATAAATGCCTCATCCATCAAACGTTGATATGTAGCCCCCGCATTCTTCAGTCCAAAGGGCATCATCTTATAGCAGTACGTGCCTTCGTCTGGGCGAAATGTCGTTTTATCCTCATCACCTGCTGCCATGCGGATTTGGTGGTAGCCTTTATAGGCGTCGAGGAAGCATTTGAACTTGAATGGGGCTACCGCATCAACTTTGAGATCGATTTCATGCAATGATAACAGTCTTTCGGGCATGCCTTGTTCAAGTCATTGAAGTCTATGCATATCCGCCATGTTCCATTGCTTTTGGGAACGATGAATGGATTAGCAACCCAAGTCTGATATTGAATTTCGCGGATGGTTCCAACATTCAGCAGGTCTTGGACTTGTTCATTCATAGATTTGGTTTGCTCGGGGCCCATTTTTCGCTTCTTTTGAACAATTGGTGTGAATGCTGGATTTACCCTCAATTTATGTTCCGCAATTCTCCACGGGACACCGGTCATGTCAGCGGGTTGCCAAGCGAATATATCCACGTTCTGCGTCAATAATTGCTTCAAAAATGTCCTTACACTCTATGAAATAGCAGGCCCAATTGTGATTGTTTGATCCGGAATTTTTTTGTTCAATACCCACTTTTCAGGCTCAGTTCTTTCTGCCTGCTTTGGCAATTTGCATGGTTTTGAAATTTCTGCTGTAAAGCAATGACGGTTGATGTGGATGATAGCTACGTCGGTGCAGGTCGGAACCCCCACTGTGCCGTGAGCTGTAGAGGGGTGGGCATTGAAATCACCAATCGCCTCACTCCCTAGGATAATATCATGCTTTGATATCCCCGGTAAGACTAGGAATTTGACGTCTTCAGTTCTTGAATGTTTTCAATCACTAAGTGTGATTGGAAAAGAAATTATTCACCGTGGATGCATCACTTCAACCTCACCTTGTTTTCCTCATCCAGTTGTTCTAAACATTGTTCATACATTATGTCTGATCTACTTCCAGTACCAAAGAAGACATAATATGAACAGTAATTACCTATGAGGGTAGTGATTATCAGCGGTTCTTGTTACATGGACCTCCTTTGACCCACGGGAAAATTACGGGTTCACACTTCCATTCTTCTTCCTCAATCGCTTGTCTCTTCCCTCCAACTGTACGCCCACCTTGAACCATGTGAACGTTCAAATCCTTGATCTGTTTTTTGGACAGGCCCTGGTTGTCCTACAAGGAGGCTTTGCCAGGCCCTTGTCTTGAATTCTTGACCAAGTGTCTAAGTTTTCCAGACTTGACCGCAACTTCAATTTCACCCTTCAAAGCCATACACTCATCCGTTTTATGACCGCTGTCATCATGAAGCGTGCAGTGTTTCTTAGGATTAAGGAATGATCTCTTCATGATTGGATGTGTTTTTTTGAATTTCACATTCTCAGTAGTAAAGATCTCAGAGAGAGTCTTTGTCAACTGGGTATAACTGTTAGCATGTTGCGTCGAGGCGCTTGCTTTTTTCTTGTTACCAATCAGTGATCTCGCAACAAACTGTTTTAGTGCACTTGAGAAAGGTCCGAGTCTTGACCAAATCGTCCCTATAGCCTGTTTGTTTGCCCACGACTTTTGAATTCGACTTTTAGATTTTGCTTCAGGTTGTCAGACCCTAAAGTCTTTTCAGGCCTTGCGAACAATTTTGCTGCGGACATTATTTCGTCCCATTCTTGAGGTATTCCATCGTTTTCAGTCAGAGTGGGGATCAACACGTTACTTCATACGTTTTTATGGAAGGTTCCCCCACAACATATCTTTGTTGATTCCTCCGATATTCAAGCCACAGAGTAATGAAATCTTCAACAGATTCATTATCTCAACGAACAACATCTAAAATTTCTGACGGGTCACGCGTATGTTTCTTTTGCTGATTGAAATGTTGGGAGAATTTTTTCACCAGATCATCCCATCTAGTAATATGTGTGACATTCGTCATTTTTGAAACCCGAAAACCCGACCCATTTTAAAATTTCGACACCTTTTCGATTTTTATTTATTAATAACATGGTGAATTATTTTTGTATTTATGTTCATGATGTTTTTATTTTTTTTATGTTGTTTTGTTGTTTATGATGTTACAAATTTAATCCTAAGTATCATGTCATCTTTCTTTCATAAATTGAGACAAAGACATTTAATTGGTCATAAAAGACATTCAACTAGTCAAGACCATGTTTCAAGCCTTATGACTAGCCTCTTGAGTAGCCATAAAATTAACTCACTTGACCTTGTTATTAACGATTTTGAGTCTATATAAAGCTCATTCATTCTCTACATTCCTTGCACAACTAATTTACACTCAAAATCATTCAAGCTTGTCAATTTCTCCCAAGTCTCAAGTTTGACTTCCAAAAGACAATTGCTCAAGAATTATTATTTTCTTTTTCTCTTTGATCCAATCCCCGGGGTCATTCGTTGAACCGAACTCTATCAGTTCACTTGCTTAAAGACATTTTTCTCTCTCAACTCGCTTACTTAACAAGTGAGTTTTTCATAACCCCTTTTTAAATCTTTAAATATTTTTTGGGGTGTAGCATGTCACAAGTTTTTATTTCGTTAGTTATGCACTTATTCCTAAAACGATTCACATTTATCGTACATGTTAATATTATTCTTGCATATTGTTTATGATTATACGTGAACTTGCTTGCAACATGTTTACTGTTTTTATGGTGGAAGTTACGCAAACGCATACACATAGTAGGAGGGTCCGACGGGACGTACCTGCGCCGTCTAACGTTACGACTTCAATTTTTTACGTAAGGTGGTTCTCATTTCCCCGACTTCGGCTTCAGCTAAATGAACGGGAGGACGACACTATTTGATTTCATTTACATTATGTTTGAATGTTTATTGCATGGCGATCGTTGAATCACACATTTTATATATATTTATATACATAAAACTTATGAAAACTCACCAACATGTGTTGTTGACAAAATATATTATTTTAAACGTGCTGCAGGTTGGTACGATGAAGTGACAGGACAAGAGAATTAGTTATACCCTAGGATTATTTCAATGAATAATATTTGCTTCATTTAGATGTGATGTTCTTTTTGTCTCATTATCAAACTATTTGTGTACTTGTGAAATTATGAAATAAAATAAATATATTGTCATTATTAATAGTGTTACGAGCTTATGAGTGATCTGTACGTTGCACCCGGGCGTTTTCCGCTTAAAGCCGGGGTGTTACAGGTATTCCGCTTAAAGCTGGGGTGTTACAGATCTGTAACACCCCGGCTTTAAGAGGAATACGCCCGGGTGTAACGTACAGATCACTCATAGCCCGTAACACTATTTAAAGCGGCAATAATTATATAATTTCATTTCGTAACGTAACATGTACACAATTATTCATAACTAAAAATAAAAAGAAACACTTTATAAAACAATAAATAAGTTCTTTATTCAAATATCCTAAGGTACACTAATGATCTTCATCCTTAGCATGCCATCGATTCAACCTGTAGCACGTTGAAAATAATATATTTGTCAACAATTAAGTTGGTCAGTTTTCATAAGTTTTTGAGTATACATATATATATATAAACCACGATTCAACATTCGTAATTTAATAAATATATTGTCACTATTAATAGTGTTACGAGCTTATGAGTGATTTTACGTTGCACCCTGGCGTATTCCGCTTAAAGCCGGGATGTTACAGATTGGTATCAGATCCGTGACTATAAGATAGGTGGTTAGACGTAATGACCTAGTATAGTTATAGTTTATTTTTAGGGCCCCAAATGCATGTATACTCTATGTGTTATGTGCCCGCATCTTTTAAGATTGTTCATATGCTTCAAGTATATTTATAATATTTTATAACGTCGCATGTACACTTACTCATAAACAAACTCTAAGGCTTACGCCTAAGCAATTTTGTAATCTTTTATATTTTTCAACGAATTTGTGATGTTTAATGTAATAATTCGTGTTTCGATATTTTGATTTTCGTTGTCATTAATGATTGTTTTACTCGACGGGTATGTGGTAACTGGAAGAAGGATGCACTTGTTATTTTTCGAATCCTTGACATCCTAGTATTAAACTTAAGGATAAGCAATGTGTATAAATCACAATCTACCGCGGGACCTGGTTGCTTACTTGGAGGGTTCGGAAAGGGTGCTGAAACTTATTAGACCAAAATATATCATACCAAACGTCATACGAACTATTACTTTAAGTTATCAAACGTGATTATTTTCCTTTGTGAATAGAAAGTGGTTTCACTCTTACTCTTAAAAATTGCATACAAGTCATGGTGGTACATGTAATGTATGATTCCAAAGACTCAATTGTTCATATTATGGTTTTAATTGGAAATTCGAAAAGTCATTGTGATACATGAATAGTCGAGTTTTCAATTCGTTTTCTTTAGTTATATATTCATTTATTATTATGGTTTTAATTGAAAATTCGAAAAGTCATGGTGATACATGAATAGTCGAGTTTTTAATTCGTTTTATTTAGTTATATATTCATTTATTATTGTGATTTAATTTAAAATTCGAAAAGTCATTGTGATACATGAACAGTCGAGTTTCAATTTTTTTTTCTTTGTTCAGATATTCAGTTATTATTTTGGTTTAATTGAAAATTCAAAAAGTTATGGTGATACAAGAATAGTTGATTTTTCAGTTCGTTTTATTTAGTTATATATTCATTTATTATTGTGATTTAATTGAAAATTCGAAAAGTCATGGTGATACATGAATAATCGAGTTTCAGTTTGTTTTCTTTGTTCAGATATGCAGTTATTATTTTGGTTTAACTGAAAATTCAAAAAGTCACGGTGATACATGAACACTCAATTTTCAACTTGATTTTACTGTTTATATTGGGATGCGAAATTCTATCGTGGTTCATGGATATTCTGCTTTCAAATTTGATTTATTTTAATTTGATTATTTATGAAATTCTTATTGAAATGCGAAAACTCATGTTGGGTCACGAACATTTCAATCTCGAATTCAAATTTTGCTTCATGTGATTTTATTTATTTATTTTGATGAGTTATATAGAGTAATTAAGATTTCAAAAATGTTTCATATAGTGTTTATTTTGGTTGGTAATTCTAATTTCATATTTACATCCCATGTCACGGTAATTACTTCCGCTTCGCAACATGTCTTCTCATTTTTGTCGACTTCGCCCTCGAAACTCAACCCGTAAAGTGACAGCCCAAATTTTCAAGCAATAGGTAGGCGTTATCCCCACCATGATGACCCAAATGAATCAAAACTCATCAACACCAACAACAACAAGCACAAACACCAAATCTATGCCCTAACCAATCTAAAACCCAACACAAACCCAATATACCCAAAGCCAACCCAACAAAATAAAGCCCTATACGGAACACAAAACCTTTGTATAACTCGTTTATACGTCACCACTCAATCGCCTCACAATATCGAAATGCTTTCCATGACTCATTACTCAACCATTTCCCACACATTATGTTTTACCATATGCTCATGTTGCGAGCCTACTACATTATATTGACCCAAGCACACCAACAATGATCAGGAACGCCTAACTTGTGTTTTGCCATGCAACACTCTAAACCGAATTCCCTAGCCACTTGAAGCTCACTCGTAGCCTTGCGCCAACACTTATTCATTTCTTACTCATCAAAAATACTTATTATTTTTTTATACCACACATGTTTCTCCGTATTCATTTATTTATGAACACATTACACTTGTAATTTCAAATCCTCGACTATTTTAAAATAGTTAATTCACAAGTATTTAACTAAGTTGATTTAAAAAGAGAGAGAGAGAGAGACTTTAAGTAAAGTCAAATGGTTTATTATTATTATTATTATTATTATTATTATTATTATTATTATTATTACTGTTGTTGTTGTCATTATATTACAACTATTATTAATTTTATTATTATTATCATCAGTACTATTATTACTATTACCAGCATTATTCTTATTATATATAATATTTTTTTAGGTTAAATGAAATATTTAAATAAATTATTTGTTTCAAACAAGTCTTAAGCTTATGAGGCTATTATATTATCACTATAACATTTCTATCAAAATGAGTCATTTTATTTGGTGATTCTCTCTAAAGTTTTCATATGACACCGCCAAAAGGGAATCCTTTATTTTACATAAAAAAATTCATAAAGTTTCTCTAGCCTTAGTATTAAATAAGGACTTTCATTTATCATAAAAAATTTTTAACTTGAATTCTAAAAACATCACGTTGTGCAACCGATTTTCACGAATTAAAATGAATGTTAAAAATCATTTTACCCCCTTCCTCAACGCCAACGAGTTTCAGTTAACAAATCATGGCACCGACCTCACCCTAGCCTTCATACCTCAAACCCATCTACCTTCGAGAAGACAAGATCGCAAGCTTCGTTTTGTTTTTCTTTAACTTCCTCTTCATGCATTTTTTTATATATAATTCTATCTGGATATAATCGAAATAATATTATGTATCTAATTTCTTCGAAGGTTTTTATGAAATTTGTATTTGAGTTTGGTTATTTATTGATTGTTGACATATTTTCGTTCATGTGTACTCTCAAGCACGAAACAAACAAGTACATACATCATTTATAATACATATAGTCGCTTTGTCGAATTGGTATACTTTTGTTACCTCAATCTTGCGGTCTATGATCGATTTACCACGAACGTAATCAGTTAGTGGAAGTTGAGACTATGAACATGGTTTCTACCTTTGGCTATCCATTACCGGTTACCTCTAAATGGATTTATTTATAACCAGGACTATAATTATAGCTATCTAGTAGAAGTCATATGTTCATTTTATATTTACTTTACATGAATTGTTTTGTTTATTTGTTTGTTTATTTTCCCGCTCAATGTTTTTATCGAACCATCTTGTTATTCTTGATCTTAATGTTTTATTAATTTGAGTCCAATGTTTTACTTTGTTATTCTCAATCTCGAAGTTTCAACTGTTCACTTTGTTATTCACAATCTCAATGTTGCATTTATTCATGTTGACACTTTATTTTATATGAAATTTTCACTTGTTTAGCGTGTCATTATTGACCAAAAAAAACTTAATCTATTTTGATATTTTTACAACAAAAGTGTCGTTTATTCTTGAAATCAACGTTGTATCGACTTATTTGGTTATATGTGTTAGTCACCCAACTATTCTCGACCCACAATATCCCATTTATTTATTGCGATGTTCATGGCTTTAATGTTTCATTCATTATGTTTATCATTTTGTGTTACTCTAGAGATTCGCTTATTTCATTCTAACTTCAATAGTTTCGTTTATTTCGTTTTAAAACTCAATAACATCGTTTATATCTTTTCAATCTTTATAACATTGTTTATTTCGATTTAAACCCCAATAGAATTGTTTATTTTGTTAAACTTTAATAGTTTAATTTATTATTTTTACCTAATGTTTTCGCGTAATCCTTGACCTCAAGGGTTTGTTTATAATTTTTGTTAGTTTTGATCCTTATAGTTCATTGTTCTTGATTTCCACACATTGGGACGGATTATGTAGACCATCCGACGATAAAGGTAATTATGGGTCGACACTTAATTATCAAAGTCCTCGCATGGAAAACATAATAAGTTCGGTTATGTGGAGTAACTCTGAACTTGGAATGATTTTGGGAAACGGGATAAATGCAGTATGATAAGTGCACGGTGGATACGCCGCTGGTACATCCTATATATAAGTGCGCTCGCCATACATCCCATTTGTGGCGTTTTTTTTAGTTATTCAAAGATCAGTATTATTAATTTATTTGTTTAATGATTTTATTTTTCATATATATATAAAATTGGTTATAACTTTTAACAACTCCATGTAGTAGTTGTTATCTTTATTTTATTTTTAATTTAATTTCGGGACGAAATTTCTAAAAGTTGAGAATCCTGTGACATTCGTCATTTTTGAAACCCGAAAACCCGACCCATTTTAAAATTTCGACACCTTTTCGATCTTTATTTATTAATAACATGGTGAATTATTTTTGTATTTATGTTCATGATGTTTATGTTTTTTTTTATGTTATTTTGTTGTTTATGATGTTACAAATTTAATCCTAAGTATCATGTCATATTTCTTTTATAAATTGAGTCAAGGACATTTTATTGGTCATAAAAGACATTCAACTAGTCAAGACCATGTTTCAAGCCTTATGACTAGCCTCTTGACTAGCCATAAAATAAACTCACTTGACATTGTTATTAACGATTTTGAGCCTATATAAAGCTCACTCATTCTCTAAATTCCTTGCACAACTAATTTACACTCAAAATCATTCAAGCTTGTCAATTTCTCCCAAGTCTCAAGTTTGACTTTCAAAAGACAATTGCTCAAGAATTATTATTTTCTTTTTCTCTTTGATCCAATCCCCGGGGTCGTTCGTTGAACCGACCTCTGTCGGTTCACTTGCTTAAAGACATTTTTCTCTCTCGACTCGCTTACTTAACAAGTGAGTTTTTCATAACCCTTTTTTAACTCTTTTAATATTTTTGGGGTGTAGCATGTCACAAGTTTTTATTTCGTTAGTTATGCACTTATGCATAAAACGATTCACATTTATCGTACATGTTAATATTATTCTTGCATATTGTTTATGATTATACGTGAACTTGCTTGCAACGTGTTTACTGTTTTTATGGTGGAAGTTACGCAAACGCATACACATAGTGGGAGGGTCCGACGGGACGTACCTACGCCGTCTAACGTTACGACTTCAGTTGTTTACGTAAGGTGGTTCTCATTTCCCCGACTTTTGCGGCTTCGGCTAAATGAACGGGAGGAAGACACTATTTGATTTCATTTACATTATGTTTGAATGTTTATTGCATGGCGATCGTTGAATCACACATTTTATGTATATTTATATACATAAAAACTTATGAAAACTCACCAACATGTGTTGTTGACAAAATATATTATTTTAAACGTGCTGCAAGTTGATACGATGAAGTGACACGACAAGAAAATTATTTATACCCTAGGATTATTTCAATGAATAATATTTGCTTCATTTAGATGTGATGTTCTTTTTGTCTCATTATCAAACTATTTGTGTACTTGTGAAATTATGAAATAAAATAAATATATTGTCATTATTAATAGTGTTACGAGCTTATGAGTGATCTGTACATTGCACCCGGGCGTATTTCGCTTAAAGCCGGGGTGTTACAGTATGCCCATCAGGTAATTTTTCAAACCATTCGCGCGCTTCCTCAGTTAATGTCAATGCGAACATGTGACAACAATATGGGAGCGTCTATCCGCTAACTCCACCAACTGCTACAAAATTCAGAAGGTGATCACTAGGATCCGTCATCCCATCACACTTTCCCAAAGACGTAGGAATCTTTGCATTGACTAGGAATGGAGCTGTAGCGATGCGTGCTATGAACTTCGATTTTTCAGCAAAAGTCTTCTTCCGCATCACTACGATATTCGGTTTGGCGAACTACCGTATGCGGGCGGCTAGTCTCCTCTCGTCCATGAATTCTGCTATCTCCGCTGTAATAACTAATTCAACTTGGACGGTATGTTGAATCATAACTTTCATGTTCTTCTCTGTAGGAGGGCATGCTCATGACCATGCGAGGATGGTCACACCTCCTCCATTCAAACTCATCACTAGGAAACCTCTCCGTTTGAAGGCTATCACGCATCTGACTCCTCCGCACCGTCGGGGGAGGAGATGGAGATCTCTTGGGAGTCTCGACATGAGCTAAATTACGGGCATAGATTCACTCTTCACGAACCATACGCTCGTATTCAGCCACAGTTTTTTCTTGCTGGATACGTAACCATTATTCAAGAGATTGAATCCCTTCAGATATGTGGCTATGACGATGAGATCTCGCCAGCTCAGAATGATCAGACCCATATTCTAGGCCTAGATCTATACGACCTCGCCGGGATTCAACCGTCACGTGCCCTAAGTCACCCGTAATTGGACCACCAGGCGCTTCAACATCAACAATTCGTCTAACTGTTGCTGGAGTTTCCGTCAGCCCTTGGTGAGATTGACCATATCGTTCGAACCAACAGAAAATAATCACAATTCTAGCAAAAACAGATGGCGCCAATGAAGAAACACTGGACCTAATCCCCTCACGGGGTCGAGTTTTCCGGTTGCTGGAAACACAAACAGAGAGGGAGGGGGTTGCCGGAGCAGGGGCTCGCCGGAAAAGAAAAACAAGGGAGGGAAGATGGAGTGGCCGGTGTCGGAGAAAATGGAGGAGGGTAGCCGGAGATCGCCGGTCGCTGGAAACCGAAAAAAAAGACAGGGTGCGGCTGTGGTTTTGTTTTATAAAAAAATGGGTTAGGGTTAGGGTTTGTATATATATATATATATTACATATATTCAAAACAGCCCCATTAAGTTTCAGTTAAAGTTTAATATGAGTTTTAAAGGTTTTTTTAACGACACTATAATATGAAAAACATCGATTTATTGATAATCGAGGTCTTTAATAATATTATGTAATAATTAAATAAGGTTCTAAAAATGTTGAGTCGGGTTTACATAATAAAAGTTTACAAAACGAATATAACTCGAGACCCGAAATTGACGAATGTCACAGTATCCCAACTTTTTGGAAATTTCGTCCAGAAATTAAAATAAACATAAAGAAAAAGTAATTATTAACGAATATTGTCTTTAGTAAGATAATTGCATGAACAATTTTAAGCAAAAGAATAACGTCAAATCCTTGCATGACTCGAAAAATGCTACAAATGAGAAACAAAATAAAGGCACTTATATATAGGATGTACCGGCGGCGTATCCACCGTGCCCTTATCATAACTCGCATTTCTACTATTTTCCGCTATCATCCTCGGGCCTGAGTTATCGCACACAAGTGTACTTACTATGGCTTCCATACGGGGATTTCGATAAGTAAGTGTTGTAACATCCTACTTTTGGTTATAATAATAAAATAAATTTCGTCTACTTTATAGTGGGTCGTTATCGGTTTAAATAAATAGAATATGAGTTGGGCTTGTGTTGGTTAAATGGGTATGTGTTATGGACTTGGGTTAGAATGAAAGAAGGAAAAGACCAAGGGCTTAAGCCCATGATCCATAAATATATAAATCATAATCACCATTTAATTCCTCATTTACACATATTCCATACACCATCTAAAACACACACTTAAGATCTCTCTCTAGTTTGTCCTTCTCTCTCTAGCCGAAATCATCAAGGAAACGAGCACCGACCCGAGGTAATGATAGTATGATGTTGTATGAGCTTAAACCCGTTAGATAATGTCGCAACACGACGAGCCGACACCATTAAACCATTTAAGTCACGAGATCCGGGTAGAATCGGGTATAAACCAAACCTAAGATAAGTTTAGGGATCACCTTAGCTCAGATCTGGATCGAACGGGACGAAAAAACGATGAAACGGTGAGATTTGCGGTTTTTCGGCGACGGCGGCGCCGGAAAGGCAGCCGGTACGAGGTTAGCATGTTAGAGAATGTTTCTGAAATTCTCTGACCTTAACCTAATTCATTAACAGAGAGTTAACGAATTAGAGGTAATTCGTTAAGATGATTCGCTAAAGGAAGCCTAACGAACTAGACTTAGTTCGTGTTCAAATTCGTTAAGGATAAGATAATGAACTAACTCCCAATTCGCTATGACCATTCGTTATCAGAGATAACTAATTAGAAGGTCCAATTCGTTACATGGACTGGTTCGTTATATGGACTGATTCGTCAAAGGACCAGTTCGTTAGATGGTTCAATTAGTTACGCTGACCAGTTCATTATAACAGTCAATTCGTTATGAACCCAATTCGTTAAGAACCAAGTAACGAACTAGAAGTTTAATAAAATGACAGAACAGCCCCTGCACTTATCCATGTTGACCTGCCAGCTCGACCCCAGCCAGGGGCTCTACCCCTTGGACCATGCTAGGGGTGGCTGCCCCTAGACCCCGCTGCCAGGGGCGCTGCACCTGGACCCCCGTTCGTTGGGGGTTATTGATAAACTAGAGACGCTTTATGGGTAGCGATAGATAATTGATACGTGTAATTGTTATACAGTTAGTCGTGCCCAGCTCAAGAAAGGAATAACCATAAACGGTGAACGTAACCGCATTCAGGTGAGTTTTTAGCCCCATTCCTTGTTATATTTTCGGGGCTGTGTGCATACTCGATGTGAATTGTTAATACACTTATCCTAAGTGATAAGTGTATGCATATGTGATTATGTGAAAAGTATAGATGAGTGCTTGTCGGTACGTGAACGATCTTCGGATGTTGCATGTACTGTCAAGTTATACCTATGGATATGAATGTTATGTATAATGTATGAATGATATGTTTGTATTTTATGAATAAATGTAAGAGGTAGCCAGGTACAGAGGAAAGAGATTGAGCCCTAATAATACTCAAGGCAGAAAGGGACTGAGCCCTAATAATACTCAAAGCAGAAAGGGACTGAGCCCTAATAATACTCAAGGCAGAAAGGGACCGAGCCCTAATTATACTCGAGGCAGTAGGGCGTAATGCTCTTTAAAATGTAGAAGTATGTAAAGTATTGATAGATGTAAAGTATGTAAAGAAAGAATAAAAGAAAGAATGAAAGAAAGGATGTATATATTTATATATGTACGAAAGAAAGATGAGCATGTTAAGTATATAATATGTATCTTCGGACGCGTATGTATAAGTAGGTGAAAGTATTGTATGCTACCTGATTAACTAGAACTCACTCAGCGTAGCTGACTTTTAGTATGCATGCAGGTTAACAGATTGAGACAGCTGGTTTGAGATGGACACATGGCAGGATTGAAGTGGCTGGCATCTGAAGATTTTCATGATGTTTTAAACGTTATAATTTATGTTATGTTTTAAAAGACAAATTATGGATAATTGTAATGAATGGTTGATGCTTTATATTATTCCTCGAATGTTTTAAAAAACTATGATATTTAGAACTACGTTTATGAGTAAATTCAACATCCAAAGTAGGGCACCGGGATCGGGGCCTTACAAGTGTGCACCCATAATTATTTAGATCGTCGTATGGTCCACATGGTTCTTCCCATTGTGTGGTTTAAAAGATATTTAGTTTTTGAAATCTTAAACATTTGAAACGATCATAAATCTGTTGGATTTTACACAAATTGTTAAAATAATACCCGCGGTTGGAAATTTTGGGGTTGACCTTTTAAATAAGTAGGAAAATGGTATAAATCATTGAAACAATTAAAATCTTATAATATAACAAAAGTGAAAATACCAATTTGGTTTAAATAAGTAAAGTCGATCGAATAATATAAAATTTTAGGGTAAACAAACTGAAATGAGACTTGAAGTTAAATGTCCTCAGTGTGCAAAAATAAGTAAATCATTAAAATCCATGGTTGAAAGTCGGGTCACTAAATTAGTATAAAAATCCGATGAGTGAAATTTTAATAATGAGGACCCTGATAGAGGGAAATGAGAAATCAAATAGATGAAACGAGAATCCAAAGAGTGAAAAATGAAAAATCCAATAGGTGTAAATGAGAAACCCAAAAAGTGAGTACATGAGGTCGGGGTAAACAACGTTACAATTAATAATAGCTTACGATGAGTTTCATACGTGAACAAACTTGAGGTTAAAAGTAATTGAGAATTCGATTGCGTAGAATGTAATAACATGATAAATGAGGTGAGTTTCTTGGGGTGACGCATACATGTGTCAACATAATTAAAATAGTATTTGATTAACAACCAAAACAATCGATGAAATGTGATAAAACGTGAATACGACCACTATTGAGAAAATATTTATATAATCGTTATTATAATAACGGTTTCTAATAGCGCCAAAACTTGCGGACAACCACACATAGGTCGCTTAATAGATTAGATGAAACGATGTAGAATAATGCATAGAATCGTGTTTCGCTTTGAAATGCATAAATGCTCAAATATGAATAACATAGTCATGAATATCATTTAAAAGCTAAACGAAATTTCAACGAAATTGAGGTTTTGAAAGTATTACACAAATTATTATTGAATAGATTGAATTTGGTCATGAAAAATCAAACACCAAAATGAAATCTCATGTGCATAATATTGTCATCAAAATATCTTATCAAATGAAAGGGAATCGTTAAAAAAAAATCAGTGGGACTCGAATAAGCGATGAACTATATAAGTCGCGTGTCATATAGAATAAAATTGAAAAAAAAGAAGTCTTTAAATAAAGCCGTTCATTTGTTTCCGAGAAGAATGAATATAATAATAACATAGGCTCGCAGTAGCGCGTAGCTAGAGAAACGTTTTGCTCATTATCGAAAGTAAATCTTGTAAGGCAAATTGTTACAGGAAATTTGTATACATAAAGCGATTGTGATGAAAAAAATATTCATGAAATAATGCTTGCTATAATAAGAGGTAATAGTTCGGGTAAATCGTTTTTGAACAAAATTCATATCACATTATGAAGTATAAAACATTTATAAATGCGTTCCAAAAAGATTTATGAAGTCATGATCATTGTGTTTATGCAAATTAAGGAAAGTTGTAATTTATTACTAAATAAATCTCGCATTCAACATTCAAAATGAAACCACGTATTTATAAAGTTCTTAAGGGACTTATCACCTTAGGTGACAATATTTAAAATCTTGAAATTATACATATAATCGTTTAATAACCTTTGAATACAAATCCTCGTAATAGAATTTTGTTGTCATGACAAATCTTAGATTTTTGAAAGATGATTTATAAGATTTGGACAATATGTAAATCGTTAATCTTGAAAGAGTTTATAATCTATGAGTGATTATTTGAACACATGAGGTTGTTATAAATACACTAGTTTTATATACATGCATAAAAAAATTTAAGGAAAAATGAAGCTTGCGTGTGTATGGAGAGGTTTTAGGCTTCGAATGGTGAATGGTTTGGAAATTTGGTGAAGAGTGAGTATGTTTCGGTTAGCTTATTTGAACTCGGGTTAAGTTGATGGGTTGGATAATTTGATCTTTACTAGTTTGGGTTGAGATTCGGTTTATAGATGTATTTCGTAAGGAGTATTTGGGTTGCTATTTTGATATCAAACTCTATGATTGGATGTGAACGGTGTGGCGATATGGTTTGTGAGTCGACATAGTATGGGTCGAAGGGTTTTGAGTCATAGTTGGGTAAACTTTGGCTTGAATATGTTCAAAGCATTCGTGAGTGTGTATGTCGGTGTCTTTGAAGTATTAGGATAGTGAGTTTGATAGGTTTTCGTGGCGTAGAAGTGTCGGTAATTAGGGCCTTTTGTTGGGTTGATTTTTGTATATCTTGGACTTGCATGGGGTTTGGGTAGGTGAGGATATAACGTTGATGTTTTAGGTTTCATTCATATTGGGGAAAGATTTGAGTCCTCGGGAAACTTTTGAAGTGGAATGGTGGTTTGATTTAAGGCGGTAGTTTAAGATGGGATACAGGTGTTTGGGAAACTTGTGGTTGCATTTAGGGAGATTTTTGACTAATAATAGGTATTAAACTAAAAATATCTTAATTTATAAATAATGTTTGAAACATGCATGAAAATTTTGATAATAAAAATTACAAGTTATATATATATATATATATATATATATATATATATATATATATATATTATAAACAGAATATTTGAGATCCGAGCGTGTGAATCACACCATTTTTTTTGCTAAAAGTTTTCCACTAAAATGAGAGTTGATACGACAAGTCGGGTCGGCTTAATTTGAAAAAAAATTACGTGAAAAATTGAAATAAATCAACCCGCATAACGTAAATCGTTCTTGAAATGCTTAAAATTTAAGTAGTGGAAGACATCACGAAAAAACTAAGATAATAAAGTTTGCATTTTAAGGTTTATTGTAAAAATAAAAGTTGATCGTCATGAGGAAGTAATATAATTTAATTTTTTTATTGTATTTATTTATTTTTTTTTAGGAACAAATTGTTGGGTATTATATGTTAAACCGACTCATCGAATCGTTACTCGTTTATAATAAGAAATTAAAGAAAGACAACAAGATATTATAACGAGTAATTGAAGCATTTGACGGGTGAAATATTATATTATATTCTATTCCTTTGCTCTTATCCAAGTGGCGGTGGAGTGAAGACCAATGCACAAGACTAGTATAAATAGATGATTTATGTCATTTGTTTAGGTCGTGTGTGCATTATGAGATTTATTATTGTATTAGGAGAGTTTGCCCCCGGGGAAGAGATCTCCCCGGGTGGCCGTTCCTTTGTATGTATGAATGTATGTATGAGTGTTCTTCATGACAATCATTCGGTTAATGAAATCATACTACTACATCTATCTATTGTGTTTTGATTACATACAATTGTTCATCCTTCTCTATTGATTATTGTTAATCGAAATGAACTCTCCACATCCGTCCATTATTATCGTTCAAGAGTTAATACGTGCTACGATTCTAACCCGGATCCGAGCTCCACCGTTATTACCGATTATTCACGCTTCCGCACCGGGGCTCGATTCTCACAATTGGTATCAGAGCACGGGTTACCGAATCATTCAGACTAACCGCTGAATAGATTCAATTCGCTCTTGAATCCGCCATGGACGTTAAACAATGAAGTTTGTTGAAGTTTTTATGGGTTTTTGCGTGGATTTGGATGAACTTTGATGATTGAAGGATTATAGATGTGGATTGATGTTTGGGTCGATGATTAGTTCGGAGATTCAACATCAATTTCATGTTTATGTATTCGGTTTCGTCCAGATATATTGATTTCGGTTCGTTTTTGGTCGAACTCGTTTATATTTGATGTTCTAGATCGGATTATTTGATGAATTGGATGAATGATTGGTTATGGAATGTTGATTTCGTGATAGTTTAATGAGATTTCATTGATTAATTTCTTGTATGAAGTGTTTAAATTCGGATATGAAAGTTAGGGTTCTTATGTTCAAAGTTTGGGGAAATTAAAATCGAAGTTGATTAGGGAAAATTGGTTATTGCATCTGGTTCGTATGATATATATGGTGTGTTTGAAGATAGTTTGCATGATTAATTTCATTATTTAGAAGATTTGTTTTCACCCTACATGAGTAGTAGCTATTGATATGTGTTCAAATAGTTTGAAATTTTCTTATTGGTTGCTGCTTATTATAATTCACGAAAACATACTGGTTAAAGCTATGTCACGAGTTTTTAGGACTTGTTACTAGCAGCTATCCACAACAGCGATGTACATTTTTGAGTAGTTAAATGCAAGTCCCGAATGCTTAAGGACTTATGGTATAGATACTGAACAGTTGCTGAAAGTCTAAAATCGTTGCTGCTGTTCTATTTTTTTTTCGAGTGGTTTAGGGCTGCTGGTGTGTCAAGAGCAGATAAGAGTTGTTGTAGCAGGTCTTCATGTGTCGATAACTGATTACGTGTAGGGACAGAATGGTAATTACAACAATGGCACTAGATTTTATGCAGGAAATACAAATTGCTGTAGTAACTCAGATTCTGATGTTTGTTGCTGATAAGAACAATTACTATATGTTTATGATTAGCTGATGTGATTGTTCGTTCTCGGGCTGAACAGATTATTCGCAAACAATGGCAGATTGGTAAATTTACAACAATGCATTCTTGCAATTATGTTTCTGGTTAATTCACGTATAGTCAGCTATTTATACACGAACAAAGTTGCTGCTATGATTTTGGGATTGAACTGAGGCTGATATAGGTCATGGACAGTTGCAGCTGCTGCCTATATTTATTCACGAACAGACATGTTCTCGAGTACATGATGTTGCTGCTGTAAAATGGTTCATGGTTTGCTGCTGACTGATTTAATTTTGCTACTGTTGTAGCTGCTGCACAACTGTTAAAGGGACAGTTTTGTCATTTTAAACGTTGGTACAAGTATTTTGTGCGAAGGATACAAGCTGATTATGCAAAATTCAAGAGATAATAAGGTCATTTTGATGCTGAAATGTATTGTTTCATGCTGAAATTTAATGAAACGAATGAAAAGGTACTGAATTTGCTGATAAACAAGCTGAATTAGCTGAAAAAACTGCTGAAAAGAACTGAAATCTGATTAAACATGCTGATTTGTTGCTGAAACGGGCCTAAAACGCGCTGAAACCGCTGATTCGTTGTTGAAAACACGCTGATTCGTGCTTAAACGAGCTGTTTAACGTGCTGAACTGCTGTTAAACGAGCTGAAACGCATTGAAATTGATTATTATTGCTGAAAGTGCTGAACTGCTGTCAAAAAGTGCTTAAACGAGCTGTTTTTGTGCTGAAAATCGCTGAAATGAGCTGTTTTGCACTGAAATTGCTGTTAAAAGTTGCTGAATATGTTGTTAAAAAATGGGAAGATTAACGAACTGATTTTGCAGCTAATCCGCTGCTGTTGTTGCTGATCTGCTTATACAAGGGCTGGTATTTTGGTAATTTGCTCATTGAAACGAGTTTAAATGTGCAAAAAAGGTTAAGTGTTGATTATCCGAGCACACTTTAACCCCGAGCACATAATCAATAATTTCTCCGAGCACATCTCATAACGTGAATGATGGAAATTTCCAAGTATGGATATGCTCGAATTTCTCCCATGCATATCTTTGCTCGTTAATTATAGCAAGGTTGACTTTCAAAGTCAAACGGGCCAAGATGAAGAAAGGAATGTATACTCGCTTATCCGTTGACTTTTTGACCGTGTGTTCTAAATGAAAATTGTTTGCCCAAGTATGAGTGACCGTTTGGAGGTGACTTTTCTGGTCAACTCAGCCGTTGACTGTGTCTGGTCAACGAGGGGTATTTTGGTCATTTTTGAAGATTTTTGAGCAAAAATTGGGCAAAAGTCACAAAAATTTCACAACTTCACCTAGGTGCTTACAAGAACAAGATGGTTGATTTATCCAGATCATTTCAAGAGTTAACCATGTCAAATGTCAACTTTCAACCACAATAGGTATATTTTAATGCGTTTATTTTGAATATTTATCAACAATTCTTGATAGGGATGGTCAAGATTGTTTGAATTGAAGATGTTCACCCGCAATTGATTTAAAGACACATTCGTTTATAACATTGCAAGGAAATTGGGGGAGAAAAATTATATGGAGTTTCATTGCAAATTTCGGTCGAATCAACTTAAAGACTCATTTTAAAGAAAATTTTGAGTTTATTTCCTTTTGCGGTTTCGGACTAACTCGTAGTTGATCATTGAAGTTTGAATCCTCGATCTTATGCCTATACAACTATATCCGAAAGAGATAAAGAGAAGATGATTTGAACCGAAAAATGGGAGACGCTTATTGTGAGCGGGAGAATTTCTATGAAAGACATTGGGTTATGAGGTGATCGTGAAAGTGATTCGATGGCATCGGTCTAAGGGGAGATTGTTGGGTATTATATGTTAGACCGACACATCGAATCGTTACTCGTTTATAATAAGAAATTAAAGAAAGACAACAAGATATTATAACGAGTAATTGAAGCATTTGACGGGTGAAATATTATATTATATTATATTCCTTTGCTCTCATCCAAGTGGCGGTGGAGTGAAGACCAATGCACAAGACTAGTATAAATAGATGATTTATGTTATTTGTTTAGGTCGTGTATGCATTGTGAGATTTATTATTGTATTAGGAGAGTTTGCCCCCGGGGAAGAGATCTCCCCGGGTGGCCGTTCCTTTGTATGTATGAATGTATGTATGATTTTTCTTCATGACAATCATTCGGTTAATGAAATCATACTACTACATCTATCTATTGTGTTTCGATTACATACAATTGTTCATCCTACTCTATTGATTATTGTTAATCGAAACGAACTCTCCACATCCGTCCATTATTATCGTTCAAGAGTGAATACGTGTTACGATCCTAACCCGGATCCGAGCTCCACCGTTATTACCGATTATTCACCCTTCCGCACTGGGGCTCGATTCTCACACAAATTAAAATTTTGCTTTTGAGGAAATAAATATAAAAAGAATATGTTAATTTAATGTCGGAATTTGTTATGAGGTATCAATATGAATGCTGAAAGTTTGCTTTGAGTATAAAAATTTTGCGCAATGAAAACTTTTACTAATTTCGTTATTTAATATCGTCTAACGAAAATATCATGGTAAATTAAAATGACCGGCATTGTATATCGAGAAATCGACATAAACGATTTTTTTTTGTCTTTAAATAGAATTTCTATGAAGTTTTGCATGAGAATTTCATGACAATTACAAACGATAAGTTTGTGAATCTTTTAAAAAATCATGGCAAAACTATCATAAGAAATTTAAAACGGGTTGTATCGTAAGATGCAAGTTTTATTTGTGAAAAGTTATAATGAATTGAAAACTTCGTAATGAAAGTTGTATGAGAATAAATTTGGATCATAAAAATTATATCACGTGTATTATATAATGTAGTATAATTAAAAATGTCGTGAGAAGTTTAATAATTAAAATTTTGAAGTGATCGCCTAAAATAAACGGAATAGTTATAAAAATAAAAATTTTTATAAAATTTTGTACAAGAACTTTAAAGACAATTTAAAGTTTATACAATAGAAAATTTACTTGAAAAGTTGAGGTGAAATTTATCATAAAACCTTCTTAATATGATGAAATTCATATAATAAGATTTTTGTTTGTAAATAGTCTTAATGAAAATATATGGCATATTAAAAATCATTATGAATAGATCAAACTACACATATACATATATTTATTATTATTATTATTATTATTATTATTATTATTATTACTATTATTATTATTATTTTTTTTTTAACTTATGTCGAAGAGATTTTTAATGAACGAAATTTGCAATAAAAATCCTTGAGAAATCAAAATGAGAAAATTGGTGTAAAACTTTACCATATAAAATCAAGAAATAAAAGAATTATTAACAAATAAAAAAATATATAACATTTATAAATAAAGACTTGTGATAAGAATTTATAACAAAATAAAGAAAAAATGGTTTAAATTCTTGAAACGTAATAATAATGTTTTAAGATTTAAAGGTGGAAAAATCGTGCATGAACCACCATGACTTGATATTCCGACACTAAAACCTTTTTACAATACCTTGTTGGAGTCTAAACATGTGCACGTACCGCATCGTCTTTTTCATGTTTTCGACTCAAATAATGATTGTAACAAACACTAGTCCACAAATCACCGTGGTTCTATTGTTTTAAAAGTAAAAATTTGTATGGCGAGCAGAACGCTCGCATTCGACAACTTAAAGTGGTCATCTCATATGAGACAATCTTTAAGGAGATTTGAACCAACGGGAACCAAATTAAGCTCGTAATCCATAAAACACAATAAAACTAATGTTTTTGCGTTTTAAGGTAAGGATACCTTGGAGTAATATGAAATGTGTGTATGTGTATATTTATGATTTGATGAAATAAATAAGTATATAAATAAACAAGTGTAATTAACAATCAAGTAGGGTAAACACATATAGCAACACGTATAAGGACCCTAAAAACAAAGACTATACTAGGTCGTTACGTCTAACCGCCTATCCTATAGTCTTGTGGCTTTGATACCAACCTGTCACACACCGACCAAAGGCGGCGGAACATGCCGGGGTGCAACCGATTGCCCAAAAACACAAGACACTATTTAAAGTGACAATATTTATTCAACTCATTTTATTTCATAAATCAGTAATCAACACATCTCGTTCACACAAACAAATTGAATACAAGTAACAATTATATTATTCGTTTACTAATATCCTAATAGTCTTGGTAACGTTTTTCGTCAAGTCCTTAAGTTAACAAAAGTCAAACCTGTAACATGTAATAAAATAAAGTTTGTCACCACAAAGTTTGGTGAGCAATTCATAAGTTTGAGCATATAGTATATAGTATGGAAATGCGACAAAACTTGTATACAAAACAATAAATAAAAGCAATAACTTGGATAAATAGATATCGCTAATAGAATTACGTTAGCGACACCTAGCTATAAGGGGATGCCAAATACTCTAGGATTTTATAGTTATCGTTAATTGCATTACGTTAACGACTCCTTGCCATGAGGGGTTGCCTAATG
>NW_027503170.1:0-29299 GCF_021521415.1 Bidens hawaiensis | reverse complement strand
GAATACATTCATGATATGCTTAAGGATTTTATAACTAAAGGTCTATCTCTCGAAACTTTTCATCCAAAAGTGTCAAGTTATAAAAGTTAACGGGTCCAAAATACTCTTAAAATAAATGAGAATTAAAGCCCCGAAACTGGCATGAAAAACCAAAAATAATCAAATTTTGGTACCATTAGCCTACGCGACATGCATAACCCAAGAACCATTGCGTTACGTGATTGAACTAGGGAAAACCTGAGGATGGGTGGTTTCGCACTACGCGATGGACCCACCCATCTCTCCATCACACTATGCGACATAGCCACTACAGCTGTGTGACATGCTTCTAACCACGTGTTAACATGTGACACCATGCGCCACGCCACATAGCGACACATGGCAAATCTAGTATGGACGTTGCAACCCTTGTGGGCGACGCCGCACTACACGATGGCCCACCATCTCATTCGTTGTGATACCCGACAGATTATTATATTTAGAGCTGGCTAAGACACCCATCGCTCCTACGCGATGGAGTGTTTTGTGCCCCATCACGATACGTGACCAAATCCAAAAGTTTCACTATGAATAAGGTGACCAAGTTGTGCATCTTATCATCCCAAACACACCTCACTAATCAAATAGTTAGTCTCGGTGTTCGTGTTATGATTTCAACAATATGATAATCCGACCTGTTCGTTTCTCGAAGTAAGTGCAAAATCTGACGTTGTTCTTTCAAAATACTCAACAATTAGTAGGAGTGCTTCCCGCTCTAAACTTAGGCATTTCATACAAAGTACCCGCATAAGGTAAGGGTTTTGTCAAAGTATTTTATTATATTAGCTTAGATCCTGGTCAGGGGTATAACTCATACCTTGATCAAAATAAAAGTTAAATATAGATTTTGATAATAAGCCAAGTGTAACATCATGGATTTTTCTTGCAAAAATGCTAGTCTTTTTTACTCGTACTTAATGAAGTTCTCGTATTTATTTCATCGTCTGAGCTTACTAGCGTTGAATTATATGTTATTTATTGAATAACGTTATCTTTGTATGCGTAATTATATGATCCTATGCTCGTTTCATCATAAACATGTTCAATCGTTAATATGACATGTTGAACCGGAATTCCTAGATTAATATTTTATAACATGTAACAAAATATGTTGTTAATTTTCCAATATGGAACATTTGAAGAGAGAGAGAGAGAGAGAGAGAGAGAGAGAGAGAGAGAGAAAATGCAATTTGGCCCACAATCTTTATGATTCTTAAAATGGACAAAAAATATGGACTGAGGCGACACTTTGGGATAAGTTCCGACGAGATATCTACACTAATTATAATCTAACATGTGTAAAAAAATCTAACAAGTCGGCCAAAAATTTGAAAATGTTGAGGGTGTCGTCCATATTTTCTCACTAAAGGTTTTTTCTCTAAAGCAGTCTTCTCAAACGGTTTTTATGTTTCCTATCTGATCCATACAAATTATCAAAATCTTGAAAATTGTTACTTTTGAATTCCGTCTGAGCAGACGCATTTGAGAGAAATTTGTTTCAATGAGACGAGATTGATATTTTTCCTTTCTGGACCGTCCAAATCCTATGTTCTTATAAGATATATGTTGAATCCTTCATCTCTCTAACACTTTGATCTTTCATCTCTTCATAACCCTTTGTTCTTCATCCAAAATCATAAAGTTTAAAAGGGAAGATCATGTGGAGGTTATTGATATAAGTCGCGGGTTCATTGGTTTGTATTACGACGATAACATAATTTCAATGTCGAGTACATTGTTCAATTTCGTACCCTGCTCGAAAGTGATGAGTCTGGGCCTCTTCGAGAGTTTGTGAAGGCCGAAAAAATATGACCAAAACCTGCATATGTTGAGGTGAGCATGAAAAATAAGGAAAACTAGTTAATAAAAAATATTTATATAAACCGGTCGAATTCGACGAATTTAAGATTTAAGTGTCAGTGTGGACAGATGTAGCTTAATTTTTGTAGTGTGGACAGATTAAAAACAAATCATGCCGGTGAGGACGAGATTCCAACTTATAAGAACTAAAATATCAATCTCGTCTCCTTGGAACCAATTTCTCTCAAATGCGTATGACAAGATGAAATTTAAAAGGAACAATTTTCAAAATTTTGAATTTGTACGGATCAGGTAGGAAACATAAAAAAACCGTCTGGGAAGACTGCTTTGAGAAGAAGAATTAGTGAGATAATATTGATGGCTCCCTCAACATTTTCAAATTTTTGGCCGACTTGTCAGATTTGTTTATATGTGTTAAATTATAAGTGGTGTAGAAATCTTGTTGGAACTTATCCCAAAGTGTCGCCCAGTCCATATTTTTTGGTCCGTTTTGGGAATCTTGAAGATTTGTTAGCCAAATTCCATTTTCTCCTTCTTCAAATGGTCCATATTGGGAATTTTTCTTTAAAAGTTTTTATATTTAATACCATGTGCATGATTATCAAAGTTAGATAAAATGTAACTGGCATAGTTAGGTTTATAGATGGTTCTTGTGTCACAATTGAAGGAACAAGGTCTATAGTCTTAGAAAGTAAGAGTAAAGATCACAAATTACTTTCAGATGTGTATTATATACCACATTTGAAAAGTAATATTTTGAGTCGTGGGCAAGCTACTAAAGGTGGTTGTGAAGTAGTAATGAGAAATGAGTTTCTTTGGTTGTATGATAGGACTACTAAACTTTTGTTGAAAGTGCACAAAACACCAAATAGGTTGTATAAAACAACTTTAAGAATTAGTTCACGAATGTGTATTTTGGCTAAGATTTATAGTGAACCATGGCTATGGCAAGGAAGGCTTGGTCATGTGAACTTTGAGTCACTTAGAGAGATGTTAAGTAAAGGAATGACAAATGGAGTACCATTGATCAGTCATCTAGCACAAGTTTGTGAAGCTTGTTTAGCTGGTAAGCATTCAAGAAATTCTTTTCCAGCACATTCATTCTATAGGGTTGAGGTACCTTTGAAACTTGTATCTGTTGATTTATGTGGACCCATACTTCCCACAACTCAGGCTGGTAATAGGTATTTCATGCTTTTGGTTGATGATTGTACGAGATACATGTGGTGTTATATGCTTAAGAGAAAAAGTCAAGCATTTGAATGTTTTAAAAGGTTCAAATGTAAGGTTGAAAATGTGTATGGAGAGAAGTTAAGAACTCTAAGGTCTGATAGAGGAGGGGAGTTTACTTCTTATGAGTTTAACATTTTTTTCAAAAAGGAAGGTATCACAAGATTGTTGACTGCACCCTATTCTCCCCAGCAAAATGGCACTATTGAAAGAAGGAATAGGTCTATCTTGAGCATGACCATAAGTATATTGAAGGCAATGTCAATGCCTCAAGACTTTTGGGCAAAAAGGGTAAGACATTCTGTCTATCTTCTTAATATAGTCCAAAATAAGGCCTTAAAAGAATTAACTCCATATGAAGTTATTAAAGGTAAGCGACCTGATTTGAAACATCTAAGAGATTTTGAGTGTGTTGGACATGTAAAAGTAACAAAGCCTGGTTTGAAAAAACATGATGATATAAGTATGCTGATGTACATAAAATTATACATTTTTTAGCATCAAATAATCTCTAAAAACTGCAACTTCTATCAAATAACATAGCTCAGAAGGCTACTTATCACATTAAAATGCAATTTCAGGTAAACCCAATCCTTAAACGAAGAAACAAGCAAAAAGACGAAGAAAAACGAAAGAAAATCCAAGAAAAAACCCCAACCATGTCCTCGTGCTTCCCTGACCATGCCCCCATGCTTCTAAAACAAGAAAAGACAAAAATATACAAGAAAAGACAAATATTTGACACAGAAGCACGGGGCCGTGCTTAATCAACCACGGGGCCGTGGTCACCTTCAGATAAGACAAAAAGAATTATCACGTGTCATAAAAAAACACAAG
This sequence comes from Bidens hawaiensis, assembly GCF_021521415.1. Taxonomy (NCBI): domain Eukaryota; kingdom Viridiplantae; phylum Streptophyta; class Magnoliopsida; order Asterales; family Asteraceae; genus Bidens; species Bidens hawaiensis. The sequence continues at coordinate 25,372 of NW_027503170.1, read as the reverse complement.
GCCGTGCCTCAGGAAGCACGCCCCTGTGGTGAGTCATCATGTACGATCTGACAACATTTAATGCAACTGGACACCTGGACACGGGGGCGTGCCTCTAGAAGCACGGGGCCGTGCCTCTCACTCCAGACTGCCTGTAAATAGAGGCTCTTATTGCATTGATGAAGTGTGTTTGAAGAAAATCTCTAAACGGGTTTCTCTTATAAAAACGCCCACATTACACTCATATTGAAGATATTGTGGAGAGTTTAAAGGCTTGGAGGTTACCATTGTCATCCATCATTACCATCATCATTATCATCCATCATCATCATTAAGAAGGAAGATTCATCCACATTTTGTTAGATTGTTCTAGTTTAATCATGTGTTTGTTATCATCATCTCTTTAATGTTCAAAACAATGCTTATTGTGAGCTAAACTCAATTCACCATCTAATCTACGAAGAAGCTTTGTTTTACTTGATGATTATGTGAAACATGTGGTTTAGTTTGGTATAGTACATGGTTATTTTGCAAATATCCTTTGATGAAGAAATGTTTTATCACTTTAACTCAATACATCAAGGTTGATGACTAATAATCATTCATGTTAACTCATGTTCTTGGAAACTAGAAATGGTAAAAAGAATACTTTGATAACTTATTCAAGATAAAACATGGATCCTTATGTTGTACTTAGAAATGATGAGATATAAGTTATGATCTATTTATCTAGTTTTGATAACTCTAAAATAACATTGTTAACACGATTGATTAGGTTATCATACTAGTTAAAGAAATCATATGTTAGTAGAATGCGTACTTATAACCTAATTAAATCAACCAAGGGGAGGTTGTGTGAGTTAACTACAACCACTTGAAGTTGTTAGGATTGGTATTTGAGAAATAGAAGTCAATCCTAATCTTTCTACTATACCAAACTTCTTGTCTACTTAAATTGACATTCTCGTGGTAGCATGACATTAGGAAATGATGGACTTTAAAATGCGCATGCTACTTTCTTTTATGTCATAGAATATGTTCACTTAGAAATGAGAGACTATTCTATCATATATTATTAGAACAAGTTTATCACATGTTTATTTAATAATCATCAAGGAATAATGGAGTGCATTCTTGATCTTAGATGGTAACCTTCATATAGTTGAATTACTCACTTAGAATTTCTCTTCTTGTCACCTATGTAACATCCCCAAAATTTCGATCTAAATTTAACAACTTAGGAAAGTTGAGGGATCAAAAATGATATAAAGACAAGTCATGAGAAAATATTAAATAAGGAATTATAAGAAAATAAGGAAATAAAAATATTTCCTAAGTTAAGTCTTCTTACATGAAGGAAACTCCATCCCACATGGAAGGATGTAAGAAAAAGGAAGCACTTTACTTGGGTATAAATAAGGAATGTAAATCCCATCCCACATGGAAAGTGGTAAAGAAATGGAAGCTCTTTATAAGAGATAGAATTTCCATAGTTATATTCTTTTATGAATATCATGCACCAAGTGGTCCTAGCGGAGGGTGCGTAGCACCTGACGCGCACGCGCTCGGGCTCGTGCTCGGGCGAGGACGAGGACGATGGCGATGGCGAAGACGAAGGCGAAGGCAAAGGCGAAGGGCGTTGGGCGCAATGTGGCGCTTTGATGGCGCAATTTGCACTTGATGGACCAGAATTAGACCATAAGTGACAAGCCACAAAAGATAAAGGACCAAAAGTGAAAAATAATATTAAGGGACCCATCACGGTATGCGATGAGTCCAAAAGGACGGCCATCGCGGTACGCGATGGGCCGTGATGACTCACGAACACGTGTCACACTCAGGTGACACGTGGCAACGTGTCGACACGTGTCGGTCGCGGTACGCGACGAGGCCAGGGAGAGGACCCATCGCGGTACACGATGGGATCCAAAATCAGCTATAAATAGGAGGGGGTCCGGCTCACTTCATACACACACATCACAACCACTCTCTCTCTAGATTGTTACTCTCTCTCTACCTCGGTTTGCGTACCAAACACCGTTTTGCGTGCCACCGACCCGACAATCATAACCTCGTAATCCGTATCAAATACCCGGTGTTTTTCCTCGAAGTACGTGCCACTCAAGAAACCCGACATTCTGTCTCGAAGTACGAGCACAACCCGGTGACCAAACATTGCCTCGATTTGCGTGCCAAGAAGAGTTAATCAAGAACGTCTCGATAAACGTGCATAGAGTAGAAGTGCTGCCCGTATAAACTTAGGAATATCTAACTCCGAATACCCGTGCGAGGTAAGGAGTTCTGCCTAAGTTATTATTATATTATAAATGGCTTAGACCAAAGTCGAGGTTATAGCCAAACCTTGATTACGATTAAGAATAAAATAACTTTCCTTAAGCAAATGTTATAGTTAAAATATAGTTTCTTCTTGATTAAGAAACGTAAAGCAAGTTTATTCAGGAGATATAATTAAATAGTATTTCTTTATTGTTAAGAAATATAATATTATAAAGTAATGTTTCCTCTTGAAGAAGAAACATCGTGTGTAAATGATAAACAAACAAAGGGACTAAAGGTCCAAATGTTTTGAATAAACAAATGCTTTTATCAAGGTTAAAGCTATATAAAACGGACTAAAGGTCTGAAGCTAGATCGTTGATCTAGTTATTTATATAAAAGTTATACTCGTACTATAGGTGCGAGATAACAAAGAAGAGGGAAAGACCCTCGGACAGTGTATTGAAGCAGATCCAAAAGAGAAGGCTATACTCGTACTATAGGTGCGAGATAGCAAGGGAAAGACCCTCGGACGGTGTTGAAGCCGATCCCAAAACGACAAGGTGAATACGCCCCAAACATTTTATAATGAGTCTGAATGTTTGCATAGGATTTACGAATCCTTAAAAACTTTGTGTACAATAATAAGAAACGGACACTCTGATTAAGAGTATACATGTGTCTGGATCCAAACATACATGGTGACTCGGCATTTCCCCGAGGCCATGCATATCATCAAACATGCCTCTGAAGGTCTACGGGACTGTTCAGAGAATGATATTGTGTATATAATTAATTGTACATGGTACTTAGGGTAATTTTATCCCAATTCAGTTGGGTGCCTAATGAGTAGTCACAAAGGTATTATTGTTGGTTTCACAAAGGTATTGAAAAGAGATTTTAGAGTCAGCGTTATTCACCATCTTTGTGCTGACGTATTTTACCACCCATGATTACAGGGAAAACAAGAAAGGTTAGAACAGACAAGCAAAAGGAAAATAGAAGATTGGAGTTATAGTCATTAGATGCTATCTGATGGCTCAGATATTTTATTTGAAAATATTACAAAGAGTTATGATTTCTAAAAGAAAGGTATTTGAAATAACAAACGGGTATTCAAACCCGAGTTTTTAATAATAAGTTTTCAATATGATTTTACTAAAGACTTCCGCTAATAAGTTTTCAAAGTAATAATATTTTATTAAAGACTTCCGCTGAAATAAAATCCGCAACTCTGATTTATTTACAAAACAGGTACCAACTTGTGGTCACACGCCTAGGCCCTAAAGTCGGGGTGTGACAACCTATATATTATATATAAGTATTTCTATTTTATAAAAAGTTTGAAAATCAACCTCAAAATGATTAAACCCTCAGATTAAAGAAAGACGAAGATTCATTATTCGAAAAAATTGTGTCCACGGATCGATACTTGGTTCTTACCAATAATATTCTACATATACGATATATACACTTGCCTATTTTGTGTGTGTTTAGTCTTAGTAGAAATCACTTTTATAAATTTAAAACACGATCTTGTGCGAAAGCTAAATCTCCCAATCCATTACATTTATATTGCATGCGCACACCACATCATATGTCAATGGTGTATCTTGTAGTAGAAGAAGGTACTAAGTCACATAGGATGTATGATGCTAACAATAAGAAAATTGTTGTTAGTAGGGATGTAAAGTTTGGAGAGGTTAGGAACTGGGATTGGTCAAACTATTTGAATGAGGTGAATGATGGGACTCCTAGTTGGGTTGAGTTCTTTATCACAGATAATAGTTTTCAATCTATGGAAGGGGAGCTTCATGTGCATAATGAAAATGAAGATGGACCAGCGCCAGAATTAAACCAGTTCAAGCTGATCAAGCATCTACAAGCCATAGTGTAGGTGGTTCTGGTCAAGTTGAATTGAGAAGGTCTAATAGAACTTTTGTTTTACCTTTAGACTAAGTGATTTTTTCTAGATGGTAATCTTAGATATGTTACTAGTAGAAAAAATGATGTTAATCTTGTTGAACTTCTTCTTATTAAAGAAAGGGAACCCGTGTCTTATCTTGAAGCAGTGAAAGAGAAGGTCTGGAGACATGCAATGGATGAAGAAATTGAGGCCATTGAGAAGAATAAGACTTGGATACTCACTTATCCTCCTTTGAAATGTAACCTAATAGGGTTAAAGTGGGTTTACAAATTAAAAAGGGATGCTACGGGAAATATTACAGAGCACAAAGCAAGGTTAGTTTCCAAGGGTTATGTACAACAATTAGGGATTGACTTTGAGGAATCTTTTGCTCATGTTGTAAGGATAGAGACTATAAGGTTGTTGTTAGCTACGTCAGCCAAAAATGGGGTGGAAAGTTTACCATATGGATGTAAAAGCTGCTTTTCTTCATGGTGAGTTGAAACAAATATTCTTTGTCAAACAACCTACCTGAATGGTATGAGAAGAAAAGGGCTGAGATAAAAGTGTATATGTATAAGTTGTCAAAGGCTCTTTATGGCCTAAGACAAGCTCCTAGAGCATGGAATTTAAGGTTGGATTGTTGAAAGAGTTTGGATTCAAAAGATACCAACATGAACAAGTTGTTTATGTGAGGATAAAGGCAGGGTCAACCTTGATTATAGGGGTATATGTAGATGATCTACTTGTGACAAGAAGTAATCAAGTGGAAATTAGTGAATTTAAGCAACAAATGATGTCAAAGTTTGAAATGATAGATTTGGGCTTGTTATGCTATTATTTGGGAATAAAGGTTTCACAAAGGAATCATGATTAAGCAGTCTGTATATGCTGAAAAGATAGTCAAGATGGTTGGGTTTTTGCAATGAAACAAAAAACTCCTATGGAGCATGGTTTGAAGTTATTCAAGACTGAGGGTGGAGAGGAAGTGGATCCAACAAAGTACAGGAAAATGATAGGCTCTTTGAGGTATTTGACTCAAACTAGACCAGACTTGTGTTTTGCTGTTGGTTATTTGAGTATATTTATGCAAAATCCAAGAGATACTCATTTGAAGGCTATAAAGCATATGGTTAGATATGCTAGAGGTACAATGCAATTTGACATTAAGCATGGGAGGCATGATGGTGGTGATTTGGTGGGATATAGTGATAGTAACCAGTTAACTGAAAGTGATGATGGGAAGAGCACTTCAGGTAATGTGTTGTATTACAATAATTTCCAGTTTCTTGGCATTCTCAGAAGAAACAAATTGTTGCATTGTCTTCTTGTGAGGCAGAATTTATAGTTGTAACCTCTGCAACATGTCAAGCTCTGTGGTTACAAGGACTATTAGAAGAAATGACATGCAAGAAGCAAGAAATGGTAACAATCTATGTGGACAATAAGCCAACTATTGCTTTGATGAGAAATCTGGTTTTTCATGGCAGGAGTAAACATATTAATACAAAGTGCCATTTTATAAGAGTGTACAGAGAAAGAACAAATTTGGGTGGAATTTGTTAGTGGTAGTATGCGTAAGGGTAATGCTTTGACTAAACCATTGCCAACGGTAAAGTTCACTGAAATGAGGTTCTTGCTTGGTTTAGAAGACCTACAAGATGCTTGGAATTAGAGGGGAGTATGTTGGAGGATTTAGATGTAACTCCAAGTTAGCTAGATAGTTAATAATAGTTAGAGGTTATTTGTTGTTTGTTCTAGAAGTAGAGGACTGATATTGTAATTTTCTATTTTTCTTGTTTGTATAAACAGACTTTGAGTCAGTCTATTAATTCATTTCATTTTTCTTGTTAATACAAACCCTAAAATTCTCTATATATCATCATCTTGTTCATCTTAATTTCTTGTTTTAATTCTTGGTACTTACCTTTAATCACCTTTAATCAATTGTGGAAATAATTGTTTGGAGCTCGTGCTATTACCTTGTATATATTAATGTGTAATCACCCTTATCTTTAAATTTGCTAATGAATGATGATGTAGACATATACATTAAAGCAAAGTATCATAACCAGATTTTGTATATGCAAACTGAGACGTACCTTTGTCAAACTAGCAACTTAAGTTTTGGGTTTAAACTATTATAGCTAGGTAAAATGATTACGGTTGCCAATATTGTAAAGCTGGAACTGCATTTACACATAGTTAATACATTTTAAAAATTAATACCAAATTCCGCATTAAACTATTTTTATCGAGCTTTTATTAATACATGTGTTACCATTTTAGAGTTAAGGAGTGACAAAGTAATAAATAATAGGGAGTTATGAATGATTGAAAGAGTAAAATTGAATAAGCTTTAATTGATGATTATTTTGCTTTGAATATATTTCCACAATTTATTTGAAACCCAAATAACTTTTTAAACTTTATATTATTTAAAAAAATTATACGCTAAAATCGAGAATTTCAGTTTTAATTTGAGCATAGTGTTACTATGTAAATATTTTATATAAGAGAATTATATAAAAACTTTGATATATTGTGACTCTGTGATTAATTTATTTATTTACATAAATGTGCATAATTATAAATATTTGTATCATTAGACACATGTTACGCAGTAATTTATAAATTTATAGATGTTGCACAATTATTATATACATTATGTAATATAGGGTTATGTAATGTTTTTTATGTGTCAAATTTTTGAGTTTATCATAAATAGGTTGACACAAGTTTGTCTCCTAAAATGCCAGTGTTGTATTTTGATTCAATCGTATTGTGTTGCTTTTGTGCCTTAATCAGATCAATGTCTAAGGCCCCGTTATCGGTGCCTCATATTTGGACGTTGGATTTACTCATCAACATAGTTCTAATCATCAGAATTAATAAAAACATACGCGGAATATTAAAACTTTCATAACATTACAATAATAAGTCATAACATGTCTTAAAACATTCATCTTGTCCTTCAAAATCAAAACATAACATAACAAGTCTTCAGATACCACACTCTTATTCTTTTGCCATGTGCCCCGCTCAAGCCAGCTGCCTCATTCTACTCACCTGCGTACATACTAAAAGTCAGCTACGCTGAGTGACTTCTAGTTAATCAAGTAGCATACAATACGTCCTTACAAATTCATATACACGTACCCGAAAGTACATATTCATACATAGTTCTTTACCTTCCTTCATACGTTCATACTATCATACCTTCTTTCTTTCCTTTTATACATACACATATACATATACCTCGTCCTAGAACATTCGCAGATATTATTAGGGTCTGTTCCCTACATTCGCGGATATTATTAGGGTTCGTTCTCTACATTCGCGGATATTATTAGAGTCCGTACCCTACATTCGCGGATATTGTTAGGGTCCAATCCCTTCATTCGCGGATATTATTAGGGTTCGTTCCCTTTCTAACCATACCTTCCATACCTTTCTATACATTCTTAATTATAATTTCCATAGCACATACATCATTTGTATATCATACATATATATATATATCAATCATATCTTTAAACTATCCCTTGACGGTACGCGCAATATCCTAAGATCGTTCATGCATCATGAAGCATTCATTCATACATAAATCATATAAGACATACTCTTACCATTTAAGGTAAGTGTATTAACTAATCACATTGAGCATGCACATAGCCCCGAAAACATAATAAGGAAGTGGGGCTAGAAACTCACCTGAATGCGGTTACGTTCACCGTTAATGGTAATCCCTTTCCTTAGCTGTGCATGACTAACTGTATAACAATTACAGGTATCAATTACTATCATTACCATATCGTCTTTCTAGTTTAATTATTACCCTCAACGAACGGGGGTCCGGGGGCAGCGCCCCTGGCAGCGGGGTCCTAGGGTCGGCAGCCCCTAGCGGGTCCAAGGGGTAGAGCCCCTGGCTCAATCTCAATCTCTATTTTCATTAACTGTCTTAACACATTTTCCATTATGATTTTAAATTAATTCTAATTCACTAACTCAATCTCTATAACGAATTAAGCCTAATTCGTTACTTTCACAATCTAGTTCATTAAATGATTCGTCATCTGTCATAATCTGATTCGTCATTCCAATTCGTTATCTGAACAAGCCCTGATTCGTTACCTTATTCTTAACGAATTGGCGAGTAACGAATCACCTGATTCGTTATCTAGTTCGTTGTATAGTTCATTATTTGGGCATAGCGAATGGGTGAACTGATTCGTTGTTTGGACATAACGAATTGGCGAACTGATTCGTTATCTTGCCTTAACGAATTGGTTAGTTGATTCGTTACCTTACACCAATCATATCCAGACTTTGACCCTGGGTCAAAGTCAAAATCGTCAAGAACACCATAACAGTCAACAGATCTTAGATCTGCAATTATACCTTCGTTCCTTAACCAAATAACACGATTTAGGTATCAATGGATTCAGAATCACCCTAACCCTTTGTTCGTCCAATTATTCACGTTTAAGGCGTGTGATTTAGGCATATATGTTACGGGTTCTTCACACTAACAATTAACCTATCAAACTGTAATCAATTTCAGTAAGTTTAGCTTCGTTGGATTCGTTTTTACCATACTAACACAGATCTATGATTTCTAAACGATTCCGAACCTATATGAACAAGTTCTCGATATAAACCTACCTTAAACAAGCCGAACTACGAACACGGTTAAGCCTTGATGTTGTTTTGGTCCGTCACGACGTTCTAGCACCAACAAGCTCGGGTTTTCGCCTTCGGATCTTGGTTCGGGTTTGTGTGTGTTTTCCAAGGTATAGGCTATGGTGTAGAGATGGATAGAAATGAAAAGGTTTAGGGTTTAAGGGGTATTTATACTCCCTTAAGCCCATGGACCTAAGGCCCATTCCATTTCTTATTTCATCTTCTAAAGTCCAAGCCCACCTTCTATTAGTTTATTTATTTAAACCGACACACGACATATTATAAAATAAACGAAATTTATTTTATTAATTCTTATCAAAAGTAGGATGTTACACAATGCATATTGTTTATGATTTTAGGAGGAATGATGATTCTCTTGTTAATTGTAATCTATCATAAAACTAAAAAAATGCTAATGATTCGTTGTGCTTTATTTCATGATATAAGATGTTAGGTTTTAGTTGATTAGGGTGATTGTTGATTAATCCATTCTTTTAGTTAGTGTTGGTTGAGGATTCACAACTTTAGGAACGACTCAACTATTTAAAGGCTAACGAATTTTAAAGTTAGAGCATTTTATCCACCTAATATAAATCATCTATAATATATATAAACGAAAGCTCAAAATTTTATGTGTCGCGATATGGTCGCTCTCCCCTTTTATGGAAAACACCAGATTGTTTGATTCTTAAATGAAGGTTTCTCATGCATTTGACCCAAATTCACGGGTATGGGTCTTACCAAACCCAGACAGTCCTTAAACGGGTTATAGCTTCTCATTAAATTAAAATATAATCTCACCAAATATTTGATATAAAAATCCTATAAAATAGGGATATACTAAAATTAATATTTATTTTTTTAAATAAAAATATGATTTATAATTAAGAAACAATTTTATATTAAAAAAAAGAAGCGGGTCATGGGTTTTACCAAACCCATATAACTTTTAAAAGGGGTTATAACATCTAATTTATTTGTGAAACAATTTTCATCATCAAATTCTAAATATATAATTATTAACTTCCTTACAATACATAAAACTAAAATTATATATATATATATATATATATATATATAGGGGTGGGATCTAGAGAGAACTCCTCTTAAAGAGAGAACTAGAGAACTAGTAAATAATTATTTTTAACTATTTTTAAAAAATTATTATGTTAATTTTGTTTCTTTCCTCATTCTAATAAGATGATATTGTTCCTAAAAAAACGTCGATGTAATGCGTATGTGCATTAATGTGTATTGTATATATAAAATAGTGTTTTATTGCATATAATACAACACAAATACATTATCTAAATATACATACTATTGAATATATGCAAATACGACACTAATAATTGTATGCAAAACACATTATCGCATATATGTAATACAACACTAATGCACATATGCACTATATCGATTTTTTTTTTAATTTTTGTATATAATATAACACTATTGCAAATATACAATACAAACAACTATATATATGCTATTCAACACTATTTCAAATATCAAAATGCACACTATTTCACATATGCATTATAAAAAAAGTCGGTGTATTGCATATATGCATTACTCGTTAATTTTTTTTATTTTTTTAATTTATTTTTATTTTTATATTTTTTTGTGGTAAAGAATAACAACATATAAGGATGAAAGAAAAAAAATTGAAAAATATTTTTTTTAATTAAATTAAAAATACTTCATTATTAGTTCTTTAGTTCTCACTATAAAATGGAGTTCTTTCATGATCTTCTCCCTATATATATATATGTGGATTAATGGGGTTACACATTCACTTCTCATACGATCCATCCCCTTTATATATATATATTGGATCATTTCATAAGTTTTTTTACAACGAGAAGTGCGATAAGTGAACATGTAACTCCATTAATCCCTAATTTCACTCCATTTCTTATTGTGTAGATGTGTATGTACGTGTGTAGGTACGTATTTTTGTATATGTGTATGTATGTTTGTATGTGTGTAGGTATGTAGGTTTGAATGTGGCTCGGTACGTTTGTATGTGTGTAGGTATGTTTGAATGTGTGTAGGTACGCATGTATATGTGTGTATATAATATATATATATATATATATATATATATATATATATATATATATATATATATTAGAAACAAGTAATATAAAATAACCCCTTAATACAAACGAAATCATTAATATCGTACGTGTCGCGCTCTGGTCACTCCCCGCCCCCTCTCAGGCCACCAGATTGCTTTATTTGTACATGGAGTCTTTTTATGCGTTTGAACCGCTTTGACGGGTATGGGGCTTCTAATAAAACCCTCATAGCCCACGGGTCATAATAACTCATCTTACATTTTCCTCTACCCGCGAGACCTTGCTCACACCCACCTTATCGCTGGTGTGGATTGAAACAGGGAGAAGTCTGAACGAAGATCATGGTGGATTGAAAGTTTTTCTCTATTTCACAATTGCAAAACCTTACCTTTCAATCAACGATGTCATGGTGCGATTTCATCGCTTCAACAATACATTACTTGCCCACTATTTTTGAATCCTTTTTTTTTGCAGGCATCTTTTCTTATTATGCTAATTTCAAATCGAATTCAATAAGTAAGTTGTATCATTGCTCCTAATCTATATGAATACCTAAAATTGATTGGCTTTTGTTCTATATTTAAGATCGGCCTTTGTTATCTATTAAAGATTCATAGCTCTTTATTAATTAGGTTTTCCCGTTAGTTTTTTTAAGGTTTTATGATATATTATTATTATTGTTATTGTTATTATTATTATTATTATTATTATTATTATTATTGTATTCAATTTCAAAAGGTCTAGCCTTTGTTGTGGTGCGCGCATACAATGTATATATGCGTGGGCCATCGGGTGGGCAAAAGTGAATTTGCACTAATTTTGACGTTATTTTACTAATTTCGTGATAATAACGTTAAAAGTGGTGGAAAGTTAATCAGGCATCATGTGGTGGCGTTGATGGCCGAAAGACAAAAGTACATGCACCAATCAGCCGACGTCCAAATGGCTGTGTTTTATGTGCCTTATGACCAAGACTTGATGCAAAACTACTATCGAGCCGAGGGTCTCACCAGAAGCAGTCTCTCTATTCCTACAGGTATAGGTAAGGTTGTCTACATCTTACCCTCCTTAGACCCTACCATAGCTAACCTATTGGTGGGATTTACGGAGTATGATGATGATGATGATGATGATGATGATGAATTTCAAAAGGTTATTTCCTTTACTGTTCTAATTAGGGTTATTTTTCGTTTTGCCTTTGTTAGTTATTGGAGATCATTTGAGGTTTATGATCCCGATAAAAAAATCATGACTGGATAAGTTGTTGGAACTTTGCACTATTCTAAATCATGTACATTTATTATTATTATTATTATTATTATTATTATTATTATTTTGTATATGATTGGAGTGGTTTGTTACAATGGAACTCTAATTGATCTAGAAGAAAGTCATCGTTGCAATTCATCGATGTTAAAAGACCTGATTTCTACAAGTACTATGTTTTACAACTATTAATCTTTGTTTCTATAGGTTTAACCACAACCAGATTCGTCTTGATTTTTTGTTAGATGCTTTACTGATAAACTCCAAAATTGTGATCTACAAATTTATGTTTAATTTTAATCAAAGGCTTCAAGCTGAAGTGAATTAGGTTTTGTTTACTTTCAAAGTTAAAGTATCAGATGATTGAATATGGTAGCTTTAATGTTTTGGGCTAAACACCTCAGTAGGGTATTCTGGTGGAGTTTGACTTTAATGATCAAATAATTATTTTTAAAATTTAATTTCATGCTGATTGGTTTTAATTTACTTAAATACTTCAGTGGGGTATTCCAGTAAACTCTAGTTTCATGGTCAAATAATTTCTTTTATGCAGATTGGATATAACTTATTTTAAGGATTTGCAAATTGTTTTATCTCCTGATTTATTTGCATATCAGAACTCACTTTAATTTAGATGTTTATTTAATTTGCAACGTTTTTTTTCACATCTGTTTGTTTGACTTTTGGATTTATATGGTTTTGTTTAATAATATATTTAACAATATTGTTGGTGTTTGAAACTTCATTTCAACTCAATATTAATACATGTTTTACTTATTTGTAAGTTTAAGTATCTAAATTGAACGAATGTGTTATCTGCAGTTTTGCACATAAATAAAGAAATAATATAATTTCGCATATTACAAACGAAGAATTGTCCTTGCAGCTTGAGTTGCGTGCAATTTTTTTGAAGTAGCAATCTTATGAGAGTGTTTTGGTACTACACTTATGGTCAATTGTTTCTATTCTATATATAATATGTTTTTATGATGTGCTTTTGGGTATGTGTTGCCTTTGTATGTTGGTAATATATAGTCTAAAACCTTTTTTTTACATTAATCTTTTAATAATTGTAGTTTCAAACGTGTGTTTTATCTTCGGCGAATTTCGTAAAAAATGAGCAAAGAACACATTTTTGTGAGACAAGACATGTTTTATGAGACGATAATGAAGTCTGTATAATTAGGTAAAAAGAAAAGGTATGCAACTTTGTTTTACCTTTGAAAATTATTTTTGTTACAACAATAGTATGATCACTACCATAATTTGTTTATTAAAACTAAAAAGAAATAAATCACTTGTAGGTAATACCAACTTTCTATTATAAAAGAATCCCAAATGTTGAAGCATTTGACATGATTAAAAAATCTTATTTCAAAAACATTACTGATATTATTTTGGGTAGCGAGTAGCAACTTACTGATATTTTATCACTACAAAAAAAATGTCATTTAGTGGCACACGCTTTTAATGACATTTAGGTTTTGTGCCACTAATTTAGGTTTTTAATGGCACTTTGTTTGCTCACAACACAATTTTAGTGGCACTTAGTATTAGTGCCACTAATTTATGATTTTAGTGGCACTTCACATATGCCACTAAAAACATAGTGTCACACGTTTTTAATGGCATTTAGGTTTTGTGCCACTAATTTAGGTTTTTAATGGCACTTTGTGTATGTCATCTTTTCTTATAACACATTTTTAGTGGTACTTAGTTTTGGTGCCACTAGTGTATGATTATAGTGGCACTTTGCGTGTGCCACTAAAATATAGTGTCACGTGTTTTCAATGGCATCTAGATTTTATGCCACTAATTTAGGTTTTTAATGACACTTTGCGTATGCTATATTTTCTTATACCACATTTTTAGTGACATTTATTATTAGTGCCACTAATTTATGATTTTAGTGGCACTTTGCGTATGCCACTAAAATATATTGTCACACGTTTTTAATGACATGTCACTATAAATAAAAGTCCATTCTGTGGCGCACTAGAGCTTACGAGAGCCTAAGCTCGTTTAACTTACGAGAGCTCGAGCTCGACTCACCGGTAGTTTTAATGCTCAAGATCGGCTTGTTTTGAGCTCTATTTTTAAAGCTAGAGCTTGACTAGGGGGTAGACGTTTAGGCTTGAGCTCGACTCTTCTAACTTACAAGTGCCCCACTTGTTTAACTTAAGAGAGCTTTAGCTCGAGGTTGACTTGTTTAACTTAAGAGAGTTCAAGATCGAGCTTGACTCATTTCAAGCTTAAGTTGGGCATGAGAGTAGGTTTTTTTGGCTCTAGCTCGAGGCGTTTAATTTTAAAAGTTTTCAAATAAGCATCGGGCCACCATATGTTAGTGTTGCATTCTGCAATTAGGGGGTGTGTTGCAGACGGCGACCTCAATTTGGTGAAACTGACTCCGATTTGCTGTACTAACAAGTCACCAAATTCATCTGAGATCGAAATCAATGAAGCGGAAGGAGCGAGATAAGAGTATATGTATTGATTTGTGGCTTCAATCATCAAATTTCACTCACCTATTGTTTCAATTCCCGCTAATTAAGTTCTACTTTCATCACCATGTGAACAAATTAGGTTAAATCGTTAGCAAAAACGTTCGCAATTGAGACAGACGGCGAGCAGCTGTTGTACTTTCACGTTTGTGATCACAATAATATTTAAACAGTGCTGCTGTTCTACTGTATCTGGTGGCTACAGTCAAGTGTTAAGTTGCGATATAGGTAATCCTTCACAATTTATGCTTCTTTAGATCAGTAGCGTAATTGACTGTTGTACACTAATCAGATTAAAGCGAAGTGATTGTCCATTGGTTTGGAGATGCACATGAAGTGCTCGATGAAATGCTTCAACTAACTTTTTGAGTTGTAGGTTACTGGCATCTTCCATGATTTCACATATTCTCTATTTTGGATGTAATTATTTACTAATTTCTCTATTTATAAATGTATTTTGTTGCATAGAATAATGGCTAAGACGTTAAGTGTCGTTTATCTGCAGCGAGGAGTATATTTTTTTAAGCCTGGCCTTCATGTGGACGCTCAATTCATGCATGAGGATGATATCCAATGCTATGGTAGAACATCTTACATTATGTTTATTTTTAAAGGTTAAATATATTTTATTTTCTAACAACACAGCTGAAGTGAACACACGGAAAAAAAATTAAGAATATGGCCACCTATATGTAACACATGAGGATGATGATATCCAATGCTATGGTAGAACATCTTACATTATGTTTATTTTTAAAGGTTAAATATATTTTATTTTCTAACAACACAGCTGAAGTGAACACACGGAAAAAAAATTAAGAATATGGCCACCTATATGTAACACATATTTTGGTTTATGGATGTTAGGATTTGAGAGTTTAACTTGCACATGATTTTACTTCACCAGCAGCAAATTTAACAAGTATAGTTGATCTAACAGAGTAACAGTAGATATGTTTAAACATATTATAATTGTTTACAACTTTCTTCCATAATTAGCTAGTCACTCTTTGTTTATCAAGTTAAGTTTACATTAAATTGTTTATAAAATGCAATAACATGTGCTTCAACTTTATTTAGAAGAATAGGAATAATTTAATTTTTGTTGTAAGACGTACAAGTTTACACTATTTGTAGTCCTTCACAAATAAGGTTTTAGTGTTTCAATTCAAGACTTGAATATGCTCATCGTGATTAGTTTATTGTTCTTGAAAGTGTTATGTTTGTTGTTTATGTTTAATTTCAGTTCAAATACAATTCTCAGATTGTGCATTTTGTTTTAAGTTCTTGAAAACGTCATTAGGGCATACAAGTTTACACTATTTGTAGTCCTTCACAAATAAGGTTTTAGTGTTTCAATTCAAGACTTGAATATGCTCATCGTGATTAGTTTATTGTTCTTGAAAGTGTTATGTTTGTTGTTTATGTTTAATTTCAGTTCAAATACAATTCTCAGATTGTGCATTTTGTTTTAGGTTCTTGAAAACGTCATTAGGGCATACTTTAACATTTCAAATGATTCATATTGTTTTATGTTCTGATATTTCAGTCGTTACTCTTTTGAAAAAGAATTATGTCTTAGATTGCCTGTTTATTTCGTTTACTTTAAATAATCTTTTAAGAGGGCATCATTGACTAGGTTAATTAGCTTCTTTGCCTAACTTATCCTTCCTGTCTTAATAGGTTGAATCTTGACAACTATAGGTACATGAAATGATAAAAAAAACAGAGTTAAGATACAATTGGTGAACAAAAGGATTAAACTTTTTTTTATCTATATGCTTAAGGAAGTGTGTTGTACTGCATTCACAGACTGTGCAATATTCCTCTGATGAGATAGATAAGTTGGATGCTTTGTCATGCCTTTTGGAGTATTTGGAAAGGTATTATCAAAAGACATAAATAAGGTATGGTAACATTTTCAAAAGTTTTACTTAAGTGTCAAATGAGTTATTTTAATTTCAAATTGATGGCAATTTCTTCATAATTGATTTCTTTAAGAAGTGGCAAAGAAAATTGTTTGCTTTGGTGAACATGTGCAGGAGACATTTCAAAGCTTAAGGTGATACAAGAAACTGTTATGCGAATGAAAGCTCCCCGTAGAATGGTATTTATTAAGTTAAAATTTAATATTGATTGCAAATGAACTTCCAAGAGAATTAAGGTTAGGAGGAAAATGAAAAGTTCAAGACTACCATGGCCTCGGGTCCTGGAGAGGATACACGGAACCGAATTTTCTACGTTATCGGCATTACTTCGAAATAGTACCATGGTGATTCATGTTGTGTTAGCAATTCATTGTTTGACCCGTTTGGGATACATCATTCGGAGGTATTGTGTTTCTTGACAGGTGCTATAGTACTAGCATATGGAGGATTGTGTTGTATTCAACTATTGATGAGCTTAGTTTTAAATCAATGGAGACCTCACCTACCAAAATCAAGGTTACTTCATAATGATAAAACAAAAAAAAAAGTATTTTCTGATATCATATGTTAATCTCTACTGGAAGCTATGGAACGGGGGCAATGTGGGAAATTATGGGATATTTCAATGCAAGATTATTTTTGACAGTTTTTGGGAATACCAAAAAAAGCCTTTAGCGATACGAAAAAAAGCTCATTTTGATTTCTATTTCTAATGCTCGAGCTTGACTCATTTCGATCTCTATTTCTAATAGCATAGCTATAGCATATTTATAGTTATGTTTATATTTTTTCAATTATAATTTTATATATAACATATTATTTGGTTATTGTATCACAACATTATATATTATAAAAATGCTAGGCTTATTTAGGCTCGCGAGCAGTCTCGAGCTCAACAAGTGAAGCTTGGGCTCGGGCTCGTTTATTAACCAAGCTTACTTTTGGGCTCAAGATCGGGCTCGTTTAGGCTCGGCTTGATCGAACTTATTCATGAGCCGCTCTTGAGTAGCTCGTGAGTGGTTCGGCTCATTTGCATCCCTAAACAAGACTAGTGTTGATATGGTTGATTTCAGTAGGATATTATTGGTTTTAGGTTAATAATTAAGCCGATTACACAAGTTAGTGTTCATATTGTTTACGTATTGATGAATCTTTATTTTTCTTATTAGGTACCTTGCATGAAGATTGAATGGTGAAAGAGGCTAATGAGCATGGTGAAGTTTTCAATTTTTATTCAAATATTTGCTACTTTCCTTTTTATATGTTTGATTTTTTGACTCTCTCCCAGAGTTGCTAAACATTTGGTGGTGTTTGGAATGCAATCGAACTTTTAATTATAGTAAAAAATTTATAATTTCTATATTTAGAAGTTTTTTTAGTTTTAAATTGTTAACAGGTGCCACTTAAGATTTCAAATATTTGGTGGCCGGCAAAAGAAATGCCACTAAAAGCTCATAAGTTTGTAGTGCAAAACAAAAAAATATCATTAGAAGGTTGAAGGTTTGTAGTGGCAGACCAAAAAAAAGTGTCACTAAAAGTCCAAAGATTTGTAGTGGCAAACCAAAAGAAAGTGCCACTAAAAGTCAAAGTTTGTAGTGGTGTACCAAAAAAGTGCCACTATCCAAGGGATTGTAATGCAAACGAAAAAAAGTGTCACTAAAAGTCGAAAGGTTTGTAGTGGCAGACGAAAAAGAGTGCCACTAAAAGTCTAAAATATTTTAGTGGCAAACCAAAAAATGTGCCACTAAAGCCCAAAAGTTTGTAGTGACAGACAAATAAAGTGCCACTAAAAGGCTTTAGTGGTAGCGCTTCTAGTGACACTTTTTTTGTGTGCCACTCATTCCAGTAGGGTTCTTTAGTGGCACCTTTTTGGTTTCTTGTGACACTCTTTGTGTGCCTTTAAATGGCTTTTTATTTGTAGTGTATCATTAGATATCAAACATGTTGAAAACAAGGTCAATTCTGGAATAAATATATTCATGCATTAATACAAGTTCAGAAAGTTAAAGTTTAAGGTATTGGTTTCTTTCTCAATTGATGCGGGCCATAAATCATAAACGGTCCAGTGTTAACAAGAAGCGTATTTGATTGAGATTCGGTCATAATAGAGGTTACATATTTTGTTTACATTTAGACCAAAATATTTAGCTTCGTCTTTCAGAAAATGGGAAACACTAAGTTGTTGGCATAATGAAATCCTTGGTATTCCAAGGTACCTTATCATTACTTTGTTCATGTTCGTTTATAAAAAATAGGGATATTGGTTTTTAATATTCTCAACTTTCCATCATTGGTAGATAACACTCCCAACTTTCGATTTGTCGCCTACCACTCCTAACTTTCACCATATATTCTTATACCACTCCCCGTCTAAAGGAACACTAACCTTGTTAATGTTTTGGACTAAAAATGTCATTCAAATTAGTTGAGGGGGTAAAACAGAAATTTTATTTTTAACACACATAAGCTACCAGAAAGAGAAAGAGATTGTCAATCAAAGAAAGAAAAAGTCTATGAGAGGGAGAAATATGGTCTGCCATGTTTTCCGGTGACGATCTGGTATGGCTTTCTTGTTCTTCGACGAACTCCCAATATAACGACAAGACGGGGACGGTGGTAATTGTACAACCTCAGCAACCTCCATTTTCGGTGACCTCATTTTTTTCTGCGACCTCGTTTTTCCGGCGAAGTTGAGTTTTCCGGCTATCTCGTCTTTCAGAAAATGGAGATGGTTCAGAGGTGTAAAAAGGTGATGGAGATCATGAAGATTGTGCACTGATAAATATATGATGAAGATGGTGCTCACCGGAAACCTGCAACTCGTTTTTCTGGCACGCAGGCGATCCGGGAATGTGGCTGGGTGAGACATTGGTGGTGGCGAGGGTTGCGGTTTTGGGGCGGTGGGTGGTGAAATGATGGATATGGTGTTCGCTGGAGACCTGCAACTCGTTTTTCGGCGAGTTAAGGATTACTTCGAATCGATATGTTGTGGATGGGTTCCTGTTTAACCAGAGGTGTAGTGGTGGTGGTAATAGATGAGGATGGAGTGGTGATGGTTGATCTAGGGTTGGTTAGAGGCAAATTTGGTATATGTTAAACAATTTAATTTTCTTTTTCACCCCTCAACTAATTTGAATGACATTTTTAGTCCAAAACATTAACGAGGTTAGTGTTCATTTAGACGGAGAGTGGTACAGGAAATTATGGTGAAATTTGGGAGTGGTGGGTGATAAATCGAAAGTTGGAAATATTATCTACCAATGAGGGAAAGTTGAGAGTATTAAAAACCAATATCCTTAAAAAATAAGGGCATATCCGTGTGCATTCATGTTCGTTCATTTAATATCTAAATGAACAATTTGCAATGGAAATGAACAAGTCTAATGCATCACAATTTATCCAGAAAACACATCTAAATTAGTGGCTTAAATTTACCTCATTCATTAACGAGCCCTTTTTATTTTCATATATATATATATATATATATATATATATATAACTACTTAGATGTTTATAAAACATAAACGAACGAAAATACATCAACGTAAATAAACGAACATAACTGGATGCTCACGTACATAAATGAACAAACAAAATGCATGTTCATGTTTGTTCGTTTTTCAAATAAACGCAGATTAACTTCCAGCCGAACAGTTCGTTAATATTCAATTCTTTTATAGGCTTAAACTAGCATGTAAGCTGATTGGAAATACATATAGAAGTTCTAATAAATAGCATATATTTTTAGAGTAGTAACTATAGATATATTTATATAAACACTTTTAGAAAACTTTCTACATTTACAAGCTCTAATTAACACTACTATTAGAAAGAATAAAACACAATTCTAATAGGGTCATATGGGTCACACGGGTTGAAATTCGTCTGAAATTTATTGCATTGTATTTTTGTAATCATGCTAATGGGTTCGCGCAGTCCGACCTAACCTTGACAGAATTTTATGAATGTCTTAACAGAAGATGAATGCTATTTTAGCTCCATTGTATCCTCAATATATAATTCTTATGATAAAGAAGATACAACATGTATACACAATTTCTTTGTGATCATCCTTTGTAATGAACTTTTATAAATGAGTCATAATATCAACTTCATATTTGGTAGGAAGAGCCATCAAGTTTAAAGCTTGTATTATCATTTGCTTCATTGAAGTACCTTCTGAACTCTAGAAGTTAAGTGACAAGATTTATATTAATAGTTTTTCTTCTTTTTAAAGTTGTTGGCTTGACTTCAAAAGTCAAAATTCACCCAATGAAACATATATAAAATATTTTAATCTTTTTAGGAAGCTGGTGGTGGTGGCGGTCGTGGTGGTGGTGACTGCCACGGTGGTGGCAGTGCAATATGTCACATAAGCATGCCACATATATGTCAAATAAGAATGTCACATCATGAAAACTAACGATGTTAGTATTTTGTTAGTCAGAGTTCATTTGTAGAAAAAATGATAAAAGGTGAGACTGTAATTAGTCATTTTGTTAGTTATGATCGGCAGTGGCCAAAATGTGATAGTTGAGATTATTTAAAACCAATATATTATTTTAAAAGTGGTTGAAATTGTTATTGACAGAATGTTTGATTAAATAAACTAAGAACAAATACAAATCCCTTCAAAACCTACAAAACTTCCACTTAACAACAAAATTCGTCATAATTAAGGGAAATATTAACTTAGGGTTTCTAATTGTCAGATGAAACGAAGGATTTGATAAAGAATGCGAGATAATAGTTTCTCAAGACGGTTTATTATCATTATAGCGTCACTTTCAAATGATGGCTTCCAATTATTACCCATTTTAAAATATAAAAATGAAATAAATCTACAAAACTTCATAATACAAATAATTATGTATAAAATATTAAAAATGTGTACATTTTTAATAAAAAATTAATTTTTAAAAACTTAGTTTTTACATATGATTATAAAAATTTTGTTAATATAATTCATAAACTAATATAACTTCTATTATATTTGATAATAATAAAAACTAATTAACAAATTAAATGTTCTTTTAATACACAACAATAACTAAACTACAAAATATATAAATACAACATATACATACAAAATAATAAGAAAATCACAAACAAAACATCGTACTAGAAAAAATATAATAAATTAATAATTCACCCAAAAATGAAATGATAACACATGACGTAACCATTTCAGATAGACGTGGAATTAGAATTGGCCTATAGAAATTCAAATAAATCAATTTATTAAAAGCTCAATTAACTATTAAGCACAAAATTAAATAACAAAAAACAAAATGTTGGGCTACATTAATTGACAGACACATGAGAGAGCTCATTTTGGGTGATCTATTAAACAACATATACGTTCTATATCACCAACGAACCGTAACAACTCAATACAAATGAAAATAACACAAACCATATAAATTTCTTTATGCATTCATGTATATTAAAATGAAAATTCGCATCTTAAATAACAAAATGTTAGATTACGTAACTACTAGGCCAATGAGACCCATTTGAGATATAAACAAAAAATAAAGCAAACTATATTTTAACTACAACTAATAAATATAACATATTTTATAAGTTTATGTAACATTTAGGTTTGATACCTATACACATCTTACATGAAAATATACATAAATAATAATTAAAAAACAATTATTAAGAAAACTAAATGTAAACCGCGTAACACGCGGGCTAAAAACTAATTTATTCATATATTTTATAACAACAATACGAGTGAATGGAAATCCTAGAAGGCTAGAACCTACAATGTCCATAATAATTCGAAGTCATCCTTTGTATGGGCTAAAGTTAAAATGAAAGGTTTGGGTTACTTTATGGACTTGTGTTCATGTCATCGATGGGTTGGACTTTGGAGTGTTGGAGCATAAACCAATTGCGTCATTTCATATTCACGCTACTAATGTTATTGACACTAGCTATACGCCTATACGTAATACGATTCATGTTAGTGTCAAAAACAATGTTATTATGCCGTCATATTTTTCCAATTACCAATGCAAAAGTACATTTTTTTTGTTTTTAGTTTGTAGGTCGGGTTTATGCGTTATTAAAAAAAAGTCCTGGTTCTCATACATTCTATAGGAAAAAGACAAAAAAACCGACATGATAAATTGACGTTTAGTTTTGTATAAACTGCAGTTTACAAATAAAACAAGTGTATGATTAATAAATAGAGGTGTATGAAAAAAAAACCCTTAAATAAGCCTGAAATTGTGTGATTGCTCTTTTAGCTTCTACGACAAATGGGTTTTGTAGCAAACCTCTTGAAGAAAGACATCAAGAGTTCTCTATATATATGATGTATGAATAAATATCAGTTTAAAGGAATGATTTTAAAAAGATTCACATCTACATAGCGTATATACACTCTTAAAGCATCTCCGGTACAATATATGTATGTTTTTTGTTTCAAACCGTCAACTCAGCATTACACATCATATTTCAAACCAACCTACAAAAGCCCTTGTTTCTCCTCCAGTCAGGCCCGTTTCCGAAAAAACAAAAAACAATTTGGGCCGAAGGCGAAATTTTTTTTGGGCCTTAATTAAAAAAATGAGTGTTTTGTTGGTTTAAATAATTAAATTTTTATATAGGTTTACTTGGTTATAATTTGGGTTGTGTAAAAAATTTTTGTATAAAAATAAGATTAAACATGTCTCAAATGAGTGTTGAACCCATAACCTTTTGGATTAGAATAATACCCCTTTACCACTAGACCAAGCTAGTGGTCATGTAATTAAGTTTAAACATTAAATATACATATTGTTTTTAAGGGTTGAGTTATAATAAGAAGGTTAGTTTTTCTAAGAAAGATAGGAAATAATCTTGTCCATTCATTATAAAATTGAATGGTTGAAATTAGATTAGAGAGATCATCAAGTGCAAAACAAGGGTAAGGGCATAATAGGGATAACGCACTTTCTCTCTCTACATGCAAGACATATGTCAAACACCCCCATAACTTTTTTATACGACATTTTTTTTTCAAAACAATTTCACCATAATAACGAGTGTTTTTTTATCTTTTATATGAGTACCATATTGCTATATAAAAATAAAAAAAAATTCGTGGGTTTTTTACAAAGTGTGTTTTAACCAAATTGTGTTTTACAAAATTGTGTTATACAAGTGTGTTTTATTTTTTCATAGTGCTTTTTGCATTGTGTTTTTTACATTGTGTTATTTAATTGTGTTTTACATTGTGTTTTTATTTTCATAGTGTTTTTTCCATTGTGTTTTTACATTGTGTCTTTTTCATTGTGTTTTTCATAGTGTTTTATATTCGGGAGAAATTTTCGAATACTTTTCCAGGAAGGTGGTGGCGGTGGTTGTATGAGATAAGTGAAAATTTAAGTGGTTTTAATTAAGTGAGTTTTTGAAATTAAATTAAGTGGGTTTCAATATTAAGGTAGTAGACTAAAATACCCTCCTTCCTAGCCTTCTTAGGAAAATCAAACTTCTTATTTGATCTTTTCTCTTGTTTTTAATAAAAATAAATATAATTTTTTTAAAAAAAAAATTTCGGGCCTAACGGGGTGTAGGGCATGTGGCCGTCGACCACCCCGCCACCCCTATGGGCCGGCCCTGCCTCCGGTGGCTATTTACCCGTCCTTGTTTCAAACTATCAGCTTACCATCCATCTCATCATCTACTTTTTTTTCTTTATTTAATCTATAACAATATATATATTTGATAACTAATAATTTTATATTTCATATATATTAAATAGATAAAATAACACATAAATTTAATTACTCTATTAAATTTTATCATCTTGTTATTATTATAAAAAGTGATTACTTTACTATTGATAATTTTTAAATATTCCATTCCTTTTTGCCTTAGATATAAATTTGAAAACACCAATAATATATACCACTATGAACTAAGTAGGAGGACTTCAGAAAATGGAAATAATCTGGAGGTGTGTGAATGTTTATTTGATTTGTTTTTTGCTTGCTTGAATTTGTATATATATTGTTAAGATGGGCCATGTCATACTCCTACAAACCATTTTGGATTCACAAACTTTTGCTGTCTCTCTTTTCCAAGCTAGCAACCTCCAATAGTGAAGATCACTTTATGGGTTTTGTTTGGATTACAAACACTTGTCACCTAATACCAATTGGGATGCCCTTATATCAACATTGGTAGTGTACGTGATATTATACATGACTAGAATGGATAATATGCAACTCACCATCGCGTGAGTATGGAATAACTAGTTTTATGATTTTCTCTGTATGTAAAAGTGGTTGTTTGAAACTCATATATGTGCATACGGTAATCAATCAACAATGGTCACACCTCTTCCTTCGACTACGTTACATGTTCTCACATATTCTGAATTTACGAGGCATAGGAGCAACTATTAACAAAGTTAAACGCATAAACGAATAACATTTTGAGAAATTGTATGGAGCGCTGTTTTGTATCTTATTCGAAGGGATTTCCTGGTTGGAGTGGTGAAATTTTAATCATGTTCATCTTAAGATGCTAAACAAATAACAAGGAACACAAACAAACATCAAAAATTCAAAATTACATATAATTAAATAGAAGCAATGGACGCAAATCTGACATAAGCATCTAGGAGTATATACATAATTGTTCAAAATCAAAACTACTTGAAGTGGTTAACTTTTAAAATAAAATAAAAAAAATTAGAGGACCGAGACAACTTAAAACTAATAAACATCAACAATCTTGTATCTATAAGAA
>NW_027503169.1:0-42004 GCF_021521415.1 Bidens hawaiensis | reverse complement strand
CCCATATTAATTATACATTGAAGACTTATTGTGATAAAGTCATCTACCATGTTTTCTCAAACAATAACAGTTTGAGAGGTGCCGCATTAAATTTCGATATGAGATGCATTATTCATTTATGAACGAATTGAGGACACTGCATTCTTATATCAAATACATTCATGATATGCTTAAGGATCCTATAACCAAAGGTCTGTCACCCATAAGTCTTATGAAAGCGCTTATAATAAAGACGGGATTATTAATGACCATGTAACTGTATATCGTTATATGAATGACTAATTATTAACTTTTCTCATCAATTTTGATTTTGTGTGTCTCTTAATATGTTCTGCATGTGTAATAACATATAAACAAATTAGTATACAAATCAAATATTTGAAGGGCTTACTTATAAAATTTTGATCATAACTACTTAGGTTTTAAATAAGGACTGCAGTATGATTAATAGGGGGTATTGAACTGATGTTCAATTCAATGACTGTATTTCTCTGCTCCAGTTTAAGTTTAAAGCTAAAATGAGTGTTAAAATCTGCAGACTAATCTAATGCTCATAATAAATTATTACCCAGCCAAGTGAGAGAATGTAAGAATAAATATATGGATATATATATATATATATATGGCCATCATTATCATTTATATAATAATTAGATCAAATATTAAATTATACCTTATAATTATATTAGCTAGGTAATTATTGATGGACCAAATTACCCTTTCTTGCTAATCAAGGGTTTCCCCTTGGGTGTATATAAATATATGGATAGGTTAATTAACATCACACAACATAACCCTAAACCTCACATAATAATTTGTGACCCTCTCTCTCCATATATAATTCGGTTTCTCAAGAACCCTAATCCCATCACTAATATACATCCTAAAGGGGAACCCGACCAAACTGACTATTATGTCGTCTGGATCGTTCTCTTCATCCGTAGCTTCTCTCTCTGTTGTGACATGTATGTTTTAGTTGTAGGTTTATCATAATATTCATGTTTTCTATTACATACATGAAGAACAGATCAACAGGTTTACGATTGAATACACTTAGGTAAGTACATATTCCAAAAATGAAAAGAATTATATAAATGGTAAATGACTAAACATTTGGTTCCCATCTTAGAATCAACCCACTGGATCAAAGATAAGATAGTTGAGTATATATTATATACTAGGTTAACTACCCGTGTGTAACACGAGTTGAGATAAATAAATTTATTCATGTTGGACTCGGTCTGCCCAAGAGACATATTAAATTGATGTGGCTAGTACGTTATGATCCAAGTCGGGTCATACCCAATAACAAGCTAGACAAACACCGATAATATTCGTTCATATATGATGTGATCATAACAAATGAATATTAACACTTGAGTTATTTGGAAAGGGGTTTCTAAATAAAATGTACTTGTGTAATAAACAAATCATATGGATGATTTATGTTTTATGAAAGAACATTACATAGTGTTATTTAAGTTGGTTAAATAACAATATGTGAATAATAATAACCAAGCATGTCTCTTAACATATAATAGGTTTTATAAGTTATAAGTTATAAAAGTATATATGTATGGATATATATATATATATATATATATATATATATATATGTTTAAAGTTTTATAAAAGAAAAAGATAATAACTCTTTCAAATGTAATATTATTATATGTTTGAGTGGAGACATGCAAGGTGAGTGGAGACATGCAATGGTTATTATTGGTGGAGGGAAAGATGCCTTTAAATAAAAACCAAGTCTTTCTCTTTCATTCTTTCATAACACACATAATTTTCAAGTAAACTTTTCTCTCTTCCTCTCTTGGGTATTTTCATCCAACATAAGAAAAGAAGAAGAAAATTTCAAGTGCAAATCCTAGCTAGAAGTGGTGTGTTGTTGAAGCTTGGGGTATGCTAGCTTGAGGAGCTTCCATATTCAAGTTCTTACCTTTCAATCATCATCTCTTTCACCCGGTTTTGTCATATTGAAAGGTAGTAGTAACATGCATGGACTTATAGTGACATGCATGTATTTGATAGTGTGTAATTCGTATTTGGATCCGGGTTTGGGTTTTGCATGTTTAAAATTGGTTTTATACATATCATATTAACAAGATTTAAAACTTTTATATCCGCTGCGTTTTTGATAAAACAGGGATTTTATCACTTTGATAATCTTGTTAAAACCCAACAATTCAAAGTAGTATACAAAAATTATGTTCAAAAGTTTTAACATTTATTATACGGTACAATAAATTACATGTTACACAATAATGAAAAAAAATACATGTTGAAAATTTATAAATCTCTAAATATTTCTTTTTATACAACAATATCTTTAACTGAAACTCATAAAACTTCATGAGCGGTTAATCTTTTCTTTGAGTCCCGCACAAGCATCCTCCTTACAAGATATTTTGCGCCTGCCTTCAGATGACGACTAACAAAAATAAGTCAAATGTCTAAACTGTAATAATAAATTTAATAAGCATTTTAGGAAGTAACAACACACATGTTAAAGTTATTTTTAATTATGTTTATCATTGAAAAGAGAAGCCGAATTGTTGAAAAATATAACATGAACAAAACAAACCGAACGGCTACTTTGGTTTCAGTTTGATTTCATGGTTTGGGCATTTGTAACTGAGATTTGAATTAAATTTAGAAGCATGAAACTGAGGCTCAGTAGCCCAGTTGAAACTACAAGTGACACCCAAACAATGAAATATTTCTATAACATATTACACCAGTTCCAAAATGTGATGAGAGTTTTTATGCTTGTGATGACTATTTATTTATTTCACAGTACACAACATAGAAATATATTCAAAATCTAGAACATAAACAGAATGTATTTCAATAATAAAAATCAATAACCCAATTATAATTTTAGTTACGTTAAAAAAAATGAACATAAACAGAGAGTTTAAATATATAAAATAAAGTATTTTTATAAATTAAATATAATAAAATCTTACGATCTGATATGGTTTTATACCATTGGTTTTAATTTGTAAACCAATTACCGTTCGTTACGGAAAAAACAACCGACCAATAGTTAAGGAAAAAAACCCATCGCTAAACCAAACTGATTACTAGTTTGGACAGTTTCAAATTTTCAACCGAGCCGTAGATACTACTAGCATAACTTTTGAATTAATGCATACACCAACACAAATACAAATTTGAAGATATACTCAAGGAGTCCCATACTTCAACAGAATCACATCTATACATATCTTTTAATTATAATGTTAAGTGAATAGCATAAACAAAATCATAATTCACAAAAGACATGTTCATTGGTATACCCAATTCTCTACTGAATTATAAAGTTAATCCAAATTAAAGATATGTAAATAAATAGCATAAACAGTAATACCAAAATAAATGACTCCAAACATATAGATATTACAAACTTGAACACATATCCAGCAAAGTTACAAAAAAACAAACACAAGATTAAATTAGTATTCATCTATCAACAATCAATAATGTTAAATGAATCATGGACATCAATAACTGAAAATTGATTATCACAGTAAAATATCAATAACATATTCTTAAAACAATAATAAATAATTAATGGCAAGAAGGGGAAGAACACTAACCAAAATTTACTTCGTAAGAAAAGGTTGAATCACTAACAAGAATTCAACATACATGCATACACTCATTTCCCATGTGGAGTGTGTCCTTGAATCCAAGCGTTCAAAGCTTTTGTTTATCATAGATCATAAGTAATACAATGAATTCAACACACATGCATACACTTAAGCCAACATCATACGTAAGATCTGAAGACACTTGGCAAGTTAAAAGCATTATTTATTAAGTAGTATAGATTCAATTCAATCATATAAAAATTTATACGAGATTGAATCAGAGAATAACATAAATTAATGCAAAAAAAATAATTATATAGCATTTAATATAGTCCAAACGAATTATCATCAGAAACAAAAATATGAAAAAGAAGAGGTTCATGTAAGGTGTTGTTTATTTTTGAAGACAAAAAATGTCTGCAATCTGATTTCATCTGAATTCATGTCTGCAACTGAAGATGTGGTTTGAAAGTCTGTAATCTGAAAATATAATATTGTTTGTTTTATAAGCTGGATATCGTCTGCATAAGCTGAAAATTAGTTACCTATCATATATATAGCAGTAGAACGAAATCATTTAACGTCTGTAAACTGCTAAAATAATTGGTGGTTGTGTACGAACTATAGAAGTGAGTGGTGGTATACGAACAATGGAAGTGGGTGGTGGTAGACGATTGTGGTAGGCAGTGAACGGTGGTGGTGATGGACGGTTGTGGTGGGTGGTGGTGGACGGTGGTGGTGGTGGATGGTAGTAGCGGTGGACGGTGCGTGGTGGTGGTGGGTGGTGGCAGTGGACGGTGGTGGATGGTGGTGGCATACGTGGGTGGTGGTGGTGGATGGTGGTGGTGGCGTACGGTGGGCGGTGGTGGCAACAGACGATGGGTGGTGGTGGTGGCGGCGGACGGTGCGTAGTGGTGGTGGTGGGTGGTGGTAGTGGACGGTGGTAGTGGCGGCAGACAGTGGGTGGTGGTAGTGGTGGATGCTGGTGGCGGAGGACGGCTTGTGGTGGTGGCGGACGCTGGTGGTGGTGGACGGTGGTTGTGGCCGACGGGGGTGGTGGTGCTGATGGACGGTGGTGGTGGGTCGTTGACGGTGGTGGTGGCAGACGGTGGGTGGTGGTGGTGGACGATGGTGGTGGGTAGTGGTGGCGAAAGACGGTGGGTAGTGGTGGTGTTGGACATTGGGTGTTGGTAAGATGTTAAGAAGTGTGAAGAAATTTGAAGAAGTGTGAAGATGGTGGATATTAGCTTATTTTTGAAGACCATAAAAGCACTTTTTAGTTCTTTATTTTTTTTTAAACAAACTGTTTTCAGAAGCTTATGTCTGCGGGCGCGCAGACATAAGCCTCTTGCAGATCTTTGAAGCAAAAACAAACACAACCTAAGATTCATTAAAAGACACCCAAAAAGACTTTGTATGCAACTGAAATGCATAAATGTCTATATCTAAAACTATGTTAACTCAATTCCAAAGATTAGGTAGTTTTATTTCATGTGTGTAATTAGAAGTTTATGATTATATATTAGTGAAACAATTTGTTTTAATAGTAATCAGAAGTTATTAATGGTAATAATAAGATTTTAATAGTAATCAGAAGTTATTAAGGCATAAAAAAAGTTTACTTTCTACTACTGAAGAATGCGTTTTTGTCATTCATAGCCCATTTAGAAACCAGAAGAGGCTGCACTTTAGGTGTAAACTTAAACCCTGGTTTTTCTTTCTTCATTACAACACCAGTTGGAGCAGTAGAGATTAACGAAGGAAGAATCGTGCATATGCCTAAACACAGTTAACTTAATTTAAAACACCATAAAGTAGACATTAATTTAGTCAAATATCAAAAAATCAAACTTCACAATATTTTGATGGTTCTGGTGCAATTTGCTGTATATGGCATAACAGATTTTCAAACTCCTTAACTGAAAGTTGATAAGCAGGACATTCTGTAATTTGATTCATCAATTCAAGATCATCCTCGGGTTTACTTGCAAAATAAACATAAAAGCAAAATTGGAA
Organism: Bidens hawaiensis; assembly: GCF_021521415.1. Classification (NCBI taxonomy): domain Eukaryota; kingdom Viridiplantae; phylum Streptophyta; class Magnoliopsida; order Asterales; family Asteraceae; genus Bidens; species Bidens hawaiensis. The sequence goes on along the minus strand of NW_027503169.1, from coordinate 36,383 downwards.
TTGATACCCTAATATTACAGCAAACATATAGAAAATTGTATGTAAAGCACAGAGATACAAACAAATAATTAGAAAGAATTATATACCTAAGTCGCTGACAGATTAAAGAGATGTGGATGATGATGTTGTTGACATGCGCCGAGTCACAGTGGTTTGCTAAGGGTTCCGATCTGTTGGTCAATGAGATTAACATCCGATGAAGACATGATGATCAACTTCAATTCTTGTCTCAAAAGTTGATTGGTAGCTTAACAAACTTGATTTCTCGTCGCAAACACTTCAAAAATTATCGCAATAAGTCACACAAAAAAATATTGACTGAGAAATGCAAATTTTGAAAATTTATTTATTTAATCAACTGAGTTGCGAATTATAAGTTTTACAACGTTTGCGAATATCACAAACTTGTGAATTGCGAATTTTCTCAAAGTTGCGAATTGTGAATTGCCTAGTTGCGAACTGCGATTTTGACAAAGTTGCGAATTGCAATTTTCCTAGTTGCTAATTGCGAATTTGCTTAACCCGTAAAGCAGCGAAATCCCTCAAAATCGAATAAAAACATGTCCGAGTCATCTCCAAATGCTATGATTTTGCATATATGAGTAAAGAATATCAATACACACGCAAAAGTACCAAAAACCCTAAAAAAACACATTTACGAACCAAAAACCCTAAAAAAACAAAGAACGCTAAGAACACCGATGTTAATTTCCAAAAATGTCCGAAAACAACCAAAACGAGCACTAAAGCCCTGATACCACCGGGTGGTCCTCATGAGGTGTACAGATATAACAAGTGTTGGATCTAACGTGTTCGGGTGAGCGAAAATCACCTTTAACGCTTAACGAGTCAAAATTATGTCACATAAAGAAAGGAGTAGAAGAAATGATGTAGAACACAAACAAATCACCAAATAAAGTTTTGAATTTCTTCTCAGTTTGTGTTAGTTTCTTAAACCCACAAAACCAAACTTTCAAAAATGCAAGTTTTATGGAATTTCATGGTGGAATTCCCTTTATATGGTGTGGTGGGTTATATGTCCATCACCTAAGCCCATTACATTAATAGACCATCACCAACCAAACTTTCTAACAAACCATCTTACGCACTAACTATTAATTACAATAAATATAAAACAATAACGATGAACAATTATCATCGTTGACAAATACAGACGGCAAATATTGAAGCCGACGTCAAAAACGGTATCAACATAATAGAAATTACCTTAGCCTTAACCATAGACTAGACAACCATTTGTTTAAATCTTCTGTCAAATGTGATCGCCAACATGATTTAATCGACATTGGCAAATCCAATAAAGAAATACCGGCACATTCGCCTAGTATTATAATGCTAATTTCAAAAATCATGGCCACATCTAGGAATGAATAATAACAAAAAACCTAATGACAAATTAAATATAATGTGGGATTAGTATGAACAATCTATATTAGCTACCCAATACTGGCATATGGTATCTAGTCTCTCATAAACTAAAAAAAGATTTCCTTGCGCCAACAGATGAGAAAATTCATATTCACAAATTAAAATTTCATTTCCCATGTCCTTTATTGTAAAAAATATTTCAACGCAAAACACGATGGTCTTGAACTTTACAAAAATATGTGATAGTAAAAAAAAATAGCATACATGCATCACTCTCGGTGGACCTTAGAGTTATAATAAATAGCATACATGTCTCACACTGATCGGACCAATGTGCTTACCCTCTGTGTTGTAACACAATCGAAAATGTACAACATGACAGTATTTCGGAAACTACAAAGATAACAATAGTTGATATTTTTTATATTGAGAAAAGCTTGAACACACTATATCTTTCTCGACTTGAAATCTAGTAGATAATTAGTGCATCGAAGTAGTAATACCAAATGAATTTTGTATATTTGGATTCTAATTAATCGCTAAACACGTAAACCATTATTCACCCATATGAATTCTTAAAATGTAAACGTCATTTATACGATATTAAAAATCAATTATATGGAAACAATCTATGGAAGAGTTTGGTTTGTGTTTGAATAGAAGGTTTTGCAACTTTTAATCTTGCTGCAACTATTAACGTTGAACGATTTATCATAGTCGAGAATCGAAGATTGGTTCATAGGTTTCAGTATGTATGGGTATGTCAGGACTAAATGTAACATCCGGCCACTCGCACCACCAATATTGTCTGCTTTGACCTGAAGAGCTCACGGATTTGTTTTTGGTTGCCCAGGTGAAGACTTCCCAATAGGTCACCCATCCTGCTACTACTCTCAGCTGAGCACGCTTAACTGTGGAGCTCTCCTCTCGTCCACTACCATTAAGCCCAAAACGCGTTGGTGATTTAAGAAGCCGGACATTTACTTATGAACCAAAGATCTCTCTTGTCAACGGCCGATGTGGGATTTGCCTAGGATGTTACAAACACCCCCCCCCCCTTTGGACTCATCGTCCTCGATAAGGTTTGCCCCATCATCCCATCCAGGATATGGGATTTGCCTAAGGTGTACCTCGCGACACCCTCGGGGACTCACCGTCTCTGAAGAGGTTTTCCCCACCATACCGAACGGCACAAAAGTGGCTCTGATACCACTTGTAACATTCGGTCCCTCGCACCACCAATATTGGTGGTGCGAGGGGCCAGATGTTACACTAGAGATTAGTGAAGAATGTCAAAATATTTACAACTTTTATTAACTTTTTAACACATTTATAAGTATGATCGAATTTCATAACCCTCCATTATCTTCCAACCGTAGATTGAGTTTTGACACATATTAATATAAATTTCTAACCACAATTGAAAAATTAGACAATTTTAGTTATTAGTAACTTCTACCGTCATTGTTTAGATGCAAGTGTGAGTCAAATTATTGATATTTAATATTTTCTAAAATAATTAAACTCATACCTACTACAATTGGTGGTGCGAGGGACCGAATGTTACACTAGAGATTAGTGAAGAATGTCAAAATATTTACAACTTTTATTAACTTTTTAACACATTTGTAAGTATGATCGAATTTCATAACCCTCCATTATCTTCCAACCGTAGATTGAGTTTTGACACATATTAATATAAATTTCTAACCACAATTGAAAAATTAGACAATTTTAGTTATTAGTAACTTCTACCGTCATTGTTTAGATGCAAGTGTGAGTCAAATTATTGATATTTAATATTTTCTAAAATAATTAAACTCATACCTACTACAAGACATTAAACATAATTAATAATTCAATATGTATGTTTACAGATAATGCAATCAATTAATATTTCAGTGTACAATATCCTAAACCATGTTTACATATATTGCAATCAATTAAATTTTATATTACTAAAACTTCACCAAAATATTTGTATACTCTACTTTCACCATGCTTTGTTTCATAAAATTGTCATGTTCGAATCTCAATTTGTAACTTTACTGTATTTGACATGTATTGTATTGATTTAAAGTAATCATGACTTACTCATTTATTTCTTAGCGTTATATATAGAAAAGCGTATAACATATAAACATGTTCATGAACCATATATTTAATTAATTAGTATATGTGATTACTCCATGTACTTTTTGCCCAAAAACAAATTCGGGAGTAATATTTAATGTTGACCAAAAAGTTATACACATGAATATTCATATGGAAAGTTATAAATCATTAATCATGATTCATATAGAAATAACGAAAAAATCATTATGGGAATGAATTTACTGTCATTAATAGTGTATACAGCACATGGTATAATTTGTAGGCCAAGGTGAGGCATATAAGTATCTTAGAAGTTGGTATACTTTTTAATCAATCAAATAAAATCCCTGATAACTTTTATTACAACAACCACAATGAGTTTTAAAAAGACAAAAGGTCGCCAAAAGATCCGAATGGAAAAAATGGAGAAGGAGACCAACTTGATGGTTACCTTCTCCAAACGTAGTTCTGGCTTGTTCAAGAAAGCAAGTGAACTTTGCATCTTGTGCGGGGTGGAAATGTCTATCATAGTTTTTTCTCCACGCAAGAACGCATATAGTTTTGGGCACCCTTCTGTTGAAAGTATTCTTAATTGTTACCTTGCAGAGAGCCCAGAACCGTATTCCAGCACCACCCAACTTATCAATGCACATCATAATACCAATATGTATGAGTTCAATACACTACTCACCTATGCGGTAAATCAACTGGAGATTGAAAAGAAGAAAAGTGAAGAGCTTTCAAAAATTCAGGCAGAAAGCAGAAGCATTAATTCATGGAAAGCTCCAATAAAGAGCCAAGGACAAGAAGACCTGGAGAAGTTGATGGTGGCTATGGGTTGGCTGAAAATCAACATCGAGGAACAGAAGAAGAGGTCTATGGAGACTAACCTGTTAGGTGTTGTCCCCATTTCAGCTCCAAGTGGCATATGTGGTGACGAAAATCAAGTGATGGGTTCAGGTCACGAAATATCCATGACTCCAAATGAATACATGCGGGGATACGGACTTTTCGGTGGTTGAGACGGGTTAGTTGTTTGTAATTTCGTGATCCATTAAACTGTTATTTCTCAACAAACATATTCGGCCAAAATTAGCTGAAAAATAAATCTTCTTCAAATTTCATAACCTAAAATTTTTGTCACTGCAGGTTTCTATTTCAAAACATCTAAATGGACTCTAGTGGATGCTTTGGATTGAAGAGATTAAATCTGTTACTTCAAAAAGCTATTTTTTTTATATTCAAAAGATTCTCAGTACTTGTATCATGATTATACTTTGTGTGTAAGCTGCGTTGGGTCTAGTATATTCTAAACCTCATATTAATGGTTTCAAAGCATAAATTCATTTTTTTAAAACAGCTTAGGATTGTTTTTGGTCTTCGATATCTATGATATCAATGGTATGTTTATATTAGAACACCTTGAGTAAAGCTAATGTACTTAATGTTGGAAGACCGGGAGCCGGATCATCATACGTCATCTTATAGTGTAGGAATAATACGATACGGATCGATAAGGTTTCGTTTACTATTGATGGTGTGCGTGCGTGTGCTTTAAATATAAGAAATTGGAGATTTAGATTTTGCACAAGATCGTGTTTTAAATTTATAAAGGTGATTTCTACTAAGACTAAACACACACAAAATAGGCAAGTGTTCCTATCGTATATGTAGAATAGTATTGGTAAGAACCAAGTAACAATCCGTGGACACAAATGTTTTGACTCTTCATTCTATTTCAATTTTGGGGTTGATTTTCTAACTTTTCATAAATTAGAAATACTTATAGAATATATAGGTGACAAGAAGATAAATTCTAAATGAGTAATTCAATTATATGAAGGTTACCATCTAAGATCAAGAATCCACTCCATTCTTCCTTGATGATTATTAAGTAAATGTGTGATAAACTTGCCCTAGTAATATATGATAGAATAGTCCCTCATTTCTAAGTGAACATATTCTATAACATAAAAGAAAGTAGTATGCGTATCTTCAAGTCCATCCTTTTCTTAATATCATACTACCACGAGAATGTCAGTTTAAGTAGACAAGTAGTGTGGTAAAGTAGAACGATTAGGATTGACTTCGATTTCTCAAATACCAATCTTAACAACTTCGGGTGATTGTAGTTAAATCACACAACCTACCCTTGGTTGATTTAATTAGGTTATAGTTACACATTCCATTAACATATGATTTCTTTAACTATCATGATACCTAAGCAATCGTGTTAACAATGTTATTTTAGAATTATCAAGACTAAAGAAATAGATCATAACCTATATCTCATCATTTCTAAGTACAATATAATGATCCATGTTTTATCTTGAATAAGTTACCAATGTATTCTTTATACCATTTCTAGTCTCCAAGAACATGAGTGATCATGAATGATTTTTAGTCATCAACCTTGATGTATTAAGTTAAAGTGATAAAACATTTCTTCATCAATGGATAATTGCAAAATAACCATGTACTTTACCAAACTAAATCACATCTTCAACATAATCATCAAATAAAACAAAGCATCTTCATAGATTTTAGATTGTAAATGGAGTTTATCTTATAATGAGCATAGTTATGAACATCAAAAGAGATGATGTTAACAAACACATGATCAAACTTTAACAATCTAACCAAATGTTGGATGAATCTTCTTCAATGGTGATGGATGATGGTAATGATGATGATGGATGATGGTAACCTCCAAGCCTTCAAACTCATCACAGGATCTTTAATATGAGTGTAATGTGAGTGTTTTTACAAGAGAAACCCGTATGGAACTTTTCTTCAAGCAAACTTGATCAATGAATCATGCTCCTCTATTTATAGGCAGTCTGGAGAGGCAGGCATGGCCCCGTGCTCCATGAGGCGCGCCCCTGTGTCCAGTTGTCCTCTCGCATTTAATGCTCTGTCAGATCGTACATGCTGACTCACAACGGGGGCGTGCTTCCTGAGGTACAACCCCGTGCTTTTGGTGATCTGTTATATTTCTTTTTGTCTTTTCTAGAAGGTGACCACGACCCCATGCTTCATGAGGCACGACCCGTGCCAGAGTGTCCAGTATTTTGTCTTTTTCTTGCAGATTTTTGTCCTTTCTTGCATCTAGAGGCATGGGGCATGTCCAGGGAGGCATGGGGGCGTGTTCAGGTGTTTTCTTTCATTTTTCTTTGGCTTTTCGCTTGTTTCTTCGTTTAAGGTTTGGGTTTACCTGAAAAAACATTTTAATATGATAAGTAGCTATTTGAGCTATATTATTTTATAGAAGTTGTAGTTTTTAGAGATTATTTAACGCTAAAAAGATGTATAATTTTATATACATCAAACATCCTCACATTTGAAACTTACTTGTCCTCAAGCAAGCTACTTATAAAAATTCTCTAAAAATAGAAAGTTAGGACCAAAGCTTAAACATCCCCAAAAGAGTTCTTAGAAAATGGGAACAAAATAACCAACCTTAAATCATAGGAATATATGTAGTGATATATAAAAAGATGATTTGTTTTATGAGCTTCCGTTTATGCAAAATGTCACGTTCTCACAATGTTCATTAACACTCGGTTTTATATCTAATCATACCTGTATGTATGTGGACACTCTTAGTTAAAATGTAACGTGTGATAAAATAAGCTTTTAACAAGTTCAAATCTCCACCTTTGTGAAGGGTTGCATAAATCAGAAGGTAATATTGGTTGGTTTTGTTTTGAGTAGGGATTGGTATTTGTTGATTCAAGGGTTTAGGTTAACGAGGATGATGATGGTAAATACAACTTCTGCTGATTGTCGGGAGTCTTAAGATGTCTTCAATGGTTGGCTTTTCTTTTCCCGATATATATATATATATATATATATATATATATATATATATATATATATATATATATATATATATATATATATATATATATTATAGACCTAGTGACTCTTTTAGGGTCAGATCGTCAAGACCAGTTTTGTCGAGGATGTGGATCAGTTTTCCTCAATCCTACTATGAACATAACTCCCAACTCTAATGGATCGTTCGACTTTGTGCTTAATAGCCCCCATCCTCATTAGTTCGGTATATTGTGTGTTGAGACTGAGTTTGACTTTTTCTACTTCTTCCTTCGTGGGACCAATTTTTGCGTCCTAAGCATCGGTGTATCTTTTTGCTATTCTTTTCATCGCACTTTTTGAAACTCCACAATGTGGTGGCCTTTGTTCGTCTTGGCGCCACTTTTTCATCACCTCATTGCTAAAGAGAAAGATTATCTCCCTAAGTTCTGGAGCCAACCTAGGTTTCGCAAAATGTATGCAGCAAAGGAAATTGAAATCGAAAGAATGCATTTCCAGGTCTTTAAGGTCTGCCGGTAAAAGACCAGTGTTGTATTTTACCGGTGAGAGGGATTAAGTGGTATGGTTTTTGGGTTTTGTAATTTAGAGAATGGTTTGAGGGAATTGTGATAATATTACCTTCTTCCTTATACAACGCTTCTTGCGGTCTTGAAATGAACATCTGCGACAAGTTTTAAATCACACGGAACATAGGACTCACTCAAAGCTTCCGAAAAATAGTTATATGGCATGAGGTTTATCTCACAGTAATGGAGGAATTGGGTATAAACGCCGTATTTTGCATAATTTTTCATAGTATTGCAAAACTTCTTTTTACTTTTTAACTTTTTTGGTTATAGGTGATGGATTTCTTGGATTTTCTTTTGGTTTTGTCACAAAAATAGTCTTTGTTTGCTACAAAAATTTGTTATTAGAGAATCTTATAATTAGTTGAGCAAGCAATTGGTCAAGTAATTCCTCTCCCCCACACTTGAATCTCACATTGTTCTCAATGTGGAAATATTCGTAAAAAGACTCATATGAAGTATGGTGGTTAAATGGAAAGGAACTTTCCTACGGGCTAACGAAATTTCGACAGAGCGTCCCCTGTTTTTCGTCCATTTTCCTGTAGTGTACCTGAATAAAGATTGCACATAACCAACAAACAACCAAAGCATAATAATACTGAAAATTTATTATTATTATTTTATTTTATTTTATTTTATTTATTTATTATTTTTTTTCTTTTAAACTAATCTATTTACAATATCTAATTTAATCAAGGTCTTGGCCAGACCCTACTTCCAGTATGTTCATTTGTTTTGGTGGAGGATTACTACCTCCGAGACGGTTTCGAATCGTCCATCGATGTACGGTTTAATCGATGTCCATTGACTTCGAACTGATGGTCGTTAGAATTTGAAATCTCAATTGTTCCATAGCCAAAAACTAATTTAACTATGTATGAGCCTATCCAACGAGATTTCAACTTTTCTGGAAAAAGACGTAAACGTGTGTTATACAACAATACACGATCGCCAACTTAAAATTTTTTGTTTCCTTTTAAATGGGCGTCGTGTAAACATTTAGTCTTTTCTTTGTATGACCAGGAATTTTCATATGTCAATGCTCTTAGTTCTTCTAACTCGTGAATTTAATCTTCCCGATTTTTACTGGCGTACAATAGATCAAATTCACTTCTCTGAGAGCCCAGTAAGTTTTATGTTTTAGTTCTACTGGTAGATGAAATGCTTTCCCATAGTTCCTATGGGGGGTTTTGTAGGCTATCCTAAGGGCCCACAAAGTGTCATCTAAATTTTGGCCCAGTTTTTGCGATTCAATCCTATAGTTCTTTCGAGGACCCTTTTTATCTATCCCCCCCCCCCCCCGATTTAAGACTTCTACTTGCCCACTAGTCTGAGGGTGTATGGTGTTGCCAAACGGTGGTGAACTCCATATCGTGCTAAGACTTTGTCCATTAGAGCGTTGCAGAAGTGAGTACCTCTGTCGCTGATTAAGGCTTTCGGAGTGCCGAATCGTGAACATAACTTCTTCAAAAATCGTACTACAACCCGAGCATCGTTATTGGGAAGTGATTGAGCTTCTACCCATTTAGAAACGTAATCGACTGCTACAAGGATGTATTTATTTCCGAATGAGTTAGGAAACGGGCCCATGAAATCTGTTCCCCATACTTCAAAGACTTCACAAATTTTAATGCCTTTTTGAGCCATCTCATTTTTGGTTGAGATGTTTCCGGCTCTTTTACAAGCATCGCATGCTTGGATCAAAGTATGTGTGTCCTTATATATGGTGGGCCAGAAGAATCCTACATCAAACACTTTTCTGACCGTAGTGGTGGTGCTGTGGTGCCCACTAGTAGGTCCTTCATGGTAGTGTTTGAGAATATCTAAGACTTCCTTTCCTGATACACACCTACGAACAACCTTATCAGCACCTATCTTAAACAATTAAGGATCTTCCGAGAAATGGAACTTAAGGTCGGTGAAGAATTTCTTTCATTGTTGATGAGTTAGCCCTTTCCTTAGGATTCTACATGTCACACCCCTATTTCGGGCATAGGAGTGTGATCCATGGTTGGTACCGTGTTTGTAAATAAATCAGAGTTGCGGGTTATAGCGGAAGTCTTTATAAAAACATAAGGATCGATATTATAAAATATTTACATTACAAAAGACGAGACGAAAGTCTCGTTAAGATTACTTGTTTATATGTTTTACAAAACCACATGTTTTAATATTTACACAAAATTATCCGAGCCATCGGATACTTGAGCTTCTTCGTCTTGCAAGCTCTATTCCTGATTACCTGCAAAATGTTAATAAAATACGTCAGCAACGAATGTTGGTGAATATGCTGACGCAAAAATATTTTCTTTACTTAATTACCCCTCGAGACCACGTAAGCCTCGGCCCATCTTGGCTTAGGAATAATCAAGTTATAAACAATCATCATAAACTCGAGTCTCTACACTAGGTCACCTCAGCAGAACACCGCAACGTTCCGACATACTTGGGTACCATAAATATACACAAGGTCATTCTCACTCGGACATACTTGGGTCCGGCCCATCATGGCTGGAGGTCGTGACCAGGCGTGGTGCGATGTGCCCACCGCATACCACATATGTAAGGATCCAGACAAACTTATACCACAGCCTGAGGGCTAGGTTTATACTCTTATTTACAATGGTTTTAGAGACACGTAGCCTCATGTAAAGTTTTACACATAACTCGTTTTTTTGTTTGAAAACAAGTTTGTAAAAGTGGGGCGTATTCACCTTTCAATGGGATCGGCTTCCAACACCGTCCGTTAGTTCTCCTTTGCTATCTCGCACCTATAGTACGAGTATAACATTCATTAGTCGGATACATGATCCGGCTTTAAGACCTCTAGTCTTATTTATCTCGATAAACCTTTAGTTCATTATTTTACTTTAAAAACTTTAGTTGAAAAGTAATAATTGATAAACCTTTAGTTTATAAAACCCTACGTTTCTTCTTCATTAAGAAACGTATTCTTTCTTTATTATTATTTAAGTATACTCATTATACTTAAATAATATATTTCATAACAAAGAATATTTATATATATATATATATATATATATATTATATCTTTTCTTTCTTTATTTTCTTTGTTATATCTTTCTTTGTTTATCATCGAGCATAACTTCGACTTAGTTATTAAGCCGTTATAATATTTTATTATTATTTTGGTCGGGCATTATGCCTACCTTGCTCGGCTTAGAAAAACCCTAGATACTTGGGCAGCACTTCGACGCCGCTCAATCAGCACTCTTGTCTTGCAAAACTCCTACCCTCCACTTGGCACGCTTATCGAGACACCAACACACTTGGCACGCACTTCGAGGAAATCTTCGGGTCGTCGGGCAGCACTTCGGGATTGCACGGAAATCGAGGTAACGGGTACGGAAAACGAGGTTTCGGGGCACGTTTATCAAGATGGATCGTTGGCACGCTTTACGAGGTCTAGAGAGAGAGTAGTGAGAGAGTAATGTGTGTGTTTTGGATTGATTTTGAAATGAACCCGTAGCTGCTATTTATAGGGCTGAAATCAGACCTCATCGCGATACGCGATGGGTCACTAGGCAAGCCCATCGCGTATCGCGATGTAGGCTTGCTGAGTCAGCGCCTAGACCTGCCACGTGTCAACACGTGGCAGGCACCGCTTACACGTGGCGACACGTGGTGTACGTGCTTCCATGTGGTGACACGTGGCGGCAGACGCTGCCACCGTGTGCCACGTGGCACCCGTGTCACAACCTGTCAGACACCCCATCGCGGTACGCGATGGGTGTCTGTCTTGACCCTGTCGCGTAGCGCGATAGGTCAAGAAAACAGGTTTTACACTTTTAGTCCCTGGGGTTTGGAAAATGGCAGAATTGGTCCCTTAACTTGGAAAACTTGACATTTTTTGCCCGAATTTTACGTGATGTTATACTACACGCTAAGTAGTTCGCGAAATCGGCAAACCAAGGACTTTCATCTTCCTCTTTCATGAATGCTTTGATATGCATGAGAACTTCATAGGGAAAATTATCATCCATAATATCCTCGTGATGTTCTTCTGAAGCTGGGCATTCTAAGCGTGAAAGATGGTCTGCGGCTCCATTCTCTGCTCCTTTCTTGTCCTTGACTTCTATGTCGAATTATTGGAGTAGTAGAATCCATAGGATGAGTCTGGGTTTTGCATCTTGCTTGTTGAAGAAGTATCGGATGGCGGCATTGTTGGTGTAAACTATGTTTTTGGAAAGAACTAGTTAGGATCTAAATTTTTCAAAGGCAAAAACTACTACTAATAACTCTTTTTCTGTTGTGATGTAATTTTCTTGTGCATCAATAAGAGTTTTACTACCATAGTAAATTGGATGAAAATGTTTTTCTTTGCGTTGTTCGAGTACGGCTCCAACTACAAAGTCACTTGCATCGCACATGATTTCGAATGGAAGGTTCCAATCGGGTGTAGTCATGATTGGTGCGTTGACAGGTTTTGTCACACCCCGACTAGGTAGTTGCGAAAGCGTAATACGGGAATGTAACAGATAATACCGGTATCAACCACATTGTTTATAAAGAAATTCAACAACTAATTTACATCATATTACATTGGTAGGTACTGAGTTACACACTAGATGAAAATCACATAACCAGTTCGCGTGATTGCTTATTCTTTAATATATATATATATATATACTACGTCTATGTACAACGATGCACTTCTCTTCTAGCACCGATCACATAGCAAATTATTCCAACTTGGGCTCACCTGAAAAGCATGTTAAAAATGGTCAACTACGTCTAGTTGGTGAGTTTCAAGTTTCACGAGTGCGAACAAAATCAGTATATGAGTTCGTAAAGTTCAAAGTAAGTAAGTACGTATGTATGTCTATGATGTCTTTATAATAAGCCACAAGTGAAACCGAAACGAGCTAAACACATGGCCACCCTTGCCCATGCACTCCCGTTGGCATTTAACAGCCATTTTGCCCCAAGTATGTACTATGTCTAACATCACATAGCAGAATGTAATAAGTTTAAATGACAATGTGCAACTGGGTTAACATGTTCCGGCATACCCCTCCAGCCCAGTCAGTCGGGTTTGTCAAACCGATAGTACTATCCACACGTCACCGGCACGAAGTTAATCACTTGTGTTTGTGGGGACTTTCAAGTGTTAGTACTTAAATAATTCACATCATCACATGTTTTCAAGTATATAAATATATGTAAACATGATTTCTACCCCAAAATTTCGTAAAACAGTTTTGAAAGTGGGGTCGTGAAACTCACCTTATTGTAGTTCAATCTGGTAATACATGCCAGTAAGTAGTGTGCCTCGATTATAGCTTGAATCCTATAACCGGTATCGTACTGTTAATACTAGTACAGTGTTTAAACTAAATCGGGATGTATAACTAGTCTGGGTATAGCTGTTAGGCCCAGAACATGACCATAGTCTTAGATAGTGACGTTGTACACTATGAAATGTTCAAAACCAGATTTGGCTCAGTTTCACCGTTTTTCGAGCCTACCCAAGTTGATCGTTTATGTGTTTCGGGATTACCCTCACCCTTGTTTTATTTCCATTTTAAATGTATTTCAATCATGGACTCAACAACTGCACTAGAGACATCAAATTTCTTAAAATTGAGTTCAGCATTTTCAAATTTAATAGTTAATTTAGCTATCTCCAACTTAGAAGCTTTTAACTCGACGGTTAGCTCGGCAATTTTCTGTTTAGCATCTAAGTGGTGACAGCATTTTATGCTAAAATCGGTTTGAATCTTTGAGAAATCCTTTTGTTGTGCCTCTAGTTTATCTTTTAAAGCTTTTTCGAGTTTCTTAAGGGTGAAATTTTCATGTTTTATTCCCTCAATTTCTCTAATCAAATTACTATTGTGAGATTTATATAAATCTACCTTATTAATGCAAGATTGAGAACACAGTTCAGAACTTACCTCTGATGAGCTGGAAGAGGTGGAGGCCATGAAAGAAAACTGAAGATCCTTAACTTGCTCCTCTGCATCGTTGTCATCTTCAGTAGCATCAATCCAAGCAAAGTTAGCAGTTGTGGATGTTGAGTGATGCCATCTGGTTAGTCCAATCAAATTGCTGAGCCACCAATCCTTGCTCATTTTCTTTTGCCGCATCTTTATTTTCTCCTCTAACCCCGTTAACCGAAACCAGTGCACTTTCCCTGTTTACCACTTTAGTAGGATTCGTGCATTCGCGTGAGAGTGACCCGGCTCATGACTGTTATAAAACCTTAGAGTTTCTTTATTGAATCCCACTTTCTTGTTAGCTGGAAGATTCCAGTTGATTCTGCCTATTCTCTTGGTGAACTTCTTTGCTCTGAACACTGCCATGGATATTTGCCAACAGATATCCATTTCTTTCACATCATCGAGATGAATTTGATCCAATTCAGCAACAACAACTGATTGAACTAGATCTCTAGCGAGAAAAGAAATGTAGCAGTTCATGAAACCTACCATCAAGGCAATGTTTTCTTGAGTCTCCTTTGAGATAGCAAGAACTTAAGTGAGAGACTGACTGGAAGACCCAACAGCTGATTGAGGTTTTGTTGTTGAAGCAGATTGTTGGAAGAACACAGGAGCAGGCGGTGGCTGAGTGAATTGACCTTGAGAGTACCTAAACATAGGGAAGTTATTCTGAGATTACTGTGGTTGAGCATACTGACCCTGAGAGGACTTGAACATAGAGAAGCTATCTTGCGATATGAGAGCATTATTAGAGGCAACACTGTAGCCAGTTGCATTGTATGAGTTAGCATGATTTATGGCACGTTGCTTATCATCCATATCATAGGATTTAATGATAGCCATCACCTCTGACAAAGTTGATCTGGTTAAATATTTAGTCTTCTTGATCATTGCAACATTCATGTCCCAGCTTTGTGGCAGAGAGTTAACCAGTTTGTTGTTTTTTTCAATAGAAGTCAAATTGATGTTTGCAGACCCTCGTTTCAGTCACCAACTTAACGAATCTTTGATGTTGCGTTTCCAAAGACTCTCCCAAAATGTGATTGAACATATTGAACTTTTGTCGTAGTAGGTCCTGTCAACTCCTTCTAATATCCTCGTTTCCCTCATACACTTCAATAAGGGCTTCCCATAACGCTTTATCAAACTGTAGATCTCTGAATCCTTGGACAATTTCAGGTGAAAGTGTCATTGTTAAAGTAGTAAGAGCCTACTCATATTCTTCAATCTTTTCAAAGTCCACATCGCAGTACTTTTCGACAGGCTTTACAACCACTTCATCACTGTTTTCTCTTTGATAGGTGATAGTTTGAGGACCCCAGACAATGCTTCTCCAAATCTTTGTATCTTTCATCTTCGCATACATCTCATTTCTGAACTTCCACTCAGCGAACCACTCATGAGACAGTAGACGGGATACACGAGTAGCAGTTCCCCTGACGGAATCCAACTCTTGATGCAAAGCAGCATTTGATGATGTGTTAGTTAATTGGTCCATCCTAATCTATAGTCCAAGTGAACAGTCCAAAGATATACTAGTCTAATAACTAAGTACAAAGAGCCAGGCCCAATAACAGAGAACCCAAAAGCCTGAAAACAAAATCCAACAGAGAACTCTAAGGCCAAATAAGAGCTGGCCCATTTACAACCAAAAACCTAAGAACCCTGAATGTTGATCGAGAACACTTGAACAGTAACCGAGAACACAAAAATCTTTCCGAGAACAAGAGATCTTGGCCAAAAACGTATATTAGTTGCCCTAGAATAACAAAAATGCCCGAGAACACACAAAGGTGGCCGAGAACGATCAGGAGATACCAAGAACCCTTTATTACAGCCCGAGAACGATCAAGACTTGTCCGAGAACATCCAAAAGTGGTCGAGAACACACAGATGTTTAACTCGGAATACTTGGAAGGTAAATCAAATCCCGAGATGAGGGGATTTAAATTTATACCAGAGATCAAGTCAAATATATCCCTAAACCTATCTCAACAAATTTCGAAGAACGAGATGAACAGCCTGTTCTTTATTTCCAGAATTCTTCAATGATCAACAACCAAAAATTCAACCTTGAATTAATGATATCACTAACACCAAGCCTAGAATAGGTCTACAGACTCTGATACCAATTGTAAGTCACAGAGAAGGATCTTTCAATGTGATATCACGTAAACCCGTTGTTAGGCGGAATCTAACAACAGATCGATTCAATATTAGCACGAACAAACACAATAAAACAAACAAGATGGCTTCAAAACACACGTTCTATTCAATGTCAGGATGCTTAAGTCCTTAACAGTGATTACAATAATGATGATAATATATTCTCTCGTCTCTCACTGTCTATCCTCGACCAACCATCTAATAACCAAGTTACATCATATATATAACACACCAACAAACCCTAAGCCCAAACCATACATTAAGCCCACCAAAATCAAAGATTTCGGTTTACATTATATAGCTCTAAATTAAAGCCCAAGTACATTAAGCATAAACCATTAAAAAATTGCCCAACAAAAATCTCTTTAAAAACTAATAATTAGGATTTATGAGCCATAAAAGCTGATTAGTTATGTTTTAAAAGGATTATCAAATGATTTGTTTCCAAAATGGATCCCATACGAACACCGGTTAATCAGTTGGTGATGTTGATATAACGATTTTGGTCGCTGTAAAATTTATCCTCTAGCTATTAGTACGCCATCGAGTCAAATGCATGAAGCAACTATATTCGGGGTCGTCGATCATACACCCCATCACCATCATGTTGTTCGGTCACTAATGTTGTTTTCACATATCACTGTTCACCACTTCTCCTTGTTCTTTCACATAAAGTAGCCACCACCACTAGAGGGTACGAATGCCACCATAATCCACTTGTCACCGTGCCATGTCAAATCTTCTGCCAATGCCTTCATTGGTAACACCTTCATAACTAGATTGCTTCTTTCTATTTGTTTTTTTATACCAATTCAACAATGGGTTCTCATATTAGGATAAACTGGAGATTAACATGTCCTTAAAAACTATTTATCATGAGGCACCGTTGACGTGCTATATATGTGGCGGAGCGATTAGCCTACAGCGTCTCCACATTGTTATTGTGTGGTGAGTTATAGTACTTATTGATTATTGATTTAGATACGTATGGATTGATTCTAGAAAACCATTGTTATAGGTACATGGATGGGTGTGAATGCCCACATCCCGTCCACATGTTGGTGCATTTGTCTACGGCTAATGTACATTCTATAGGATTATTGTTATTGGATCAATTGGGTATTTCTGTATTTATTGTTATTTTATAGATTCATCATTGATCTTTCCACACATGTATATATAGTATCGTCTTATTGTTAAATAGTTAGCGTATGGTAGCGTCATATCATTACATAGCTATTGATCGTTCAACGTATGGTATCGCCTTATCATTTACACAGTTATTGATTCATCATTGATCATTTCGCGTATGCTTTCGTCTTATCAGTAATTGATTATTGATTTATCATTGATGGTCCATCGTATGGCTTCATTCATATTGGTTCCCATCTTAGGATTAACCCATTGTATCAAAGATAGCATAGTTGAGTATATTATACTACGGGTTGAGATTATTAAATTTATTCGAAGTAATATACAAAAATTATGCTCAAAAGTTTTAACATTTATTATACGGTACAATAAATTACATAATAAAAAATACATGTTGAAAATTTATAAATCTCTAAATATTTCTTTTTATACAACAATATCTTTAACCGAAACTCATAAAACTTTATAAGCACTTAATATTTTCTTTGAGTCCCGCACAAGCATCCTCCTTACAAGATCTTTTGCGCCCGACTTCATATTACTACTTACCAAAATAAGTCAAATGTCTAAATTGTAATTATAATATTTAATAAGCATTTTAGGAAGTAACAACACACGTGTTAAATTTGTTTGTAACGATGTTTATCATTGAAAAAAGAAGCCGAATTGTTGAAAAATATAATCTGAACAAAGCAAACCAAACAATTACTTTGGTTTCAGTTTGGTTTCATGGTTTGGGCATTTATAACTGGGATTTGAATTAAATTTAGAAGCATGAAACTGAGGCTCAGTAGTCCAGTTGAAAATATAAGTGGCACCCAAACAGTGAACTATTTCTATAACATATTACACCAGTTTCAAAATGTGATGAGTTTTTATGATTATGATGACTATGTATTTATTTCACCGTACACAACACAGAAAGATATTGAAATCTAGCACATAAACACAATGTATTTCAATAATGAAAATAAATAACACGGTTATAATTTTAGTTTTGTTTAAAAAAAGGAACATAAACAGAGAGTTTAACTATACAAAATAAAATTATTTTTATAAATTAAATATAATAAAACCTTATGATCTGATATGGTTTTATACCAATGGTTTTAGGTATAATTTGTAAACCAAGTTACTGTTCGTTACGATTTGAGTTTCTTAAAAACAGCTGACCAATAGTTAAGGGAAAAACCCATCGTTAAACCAAACCGATGATTGGTTTGGATAGTTTCAAAGTTTCAACAGAGCCTTATATACCCCTAGCATAACTTTTGAATAAATGCATACACCAACACGAATACAAATTTGAAGATATACTCAAGGAGTCCCATAGTAAACAGAATCATATCTATATATATATTTTAATTATAGTGTTAAGTGAATAGCATAAACAAAATCATAATTCACAAAAGACACATTCATTGGTATACCCAATTCTCTACTGAATTATAGATTAATCAAAATTAAAGATATGTAAATAAATAACATAAACAGGAATACCAAAATAACTGACTCCAAACATATAAATATTACAAACTTGAACACATATCCAGCAAAGTTACAAAAATACAAACACGAGATTGATTTAGTATTCATCAAACTATCAATAATGTTAAATGAAACATGGACATCAATAACTGAAAATTGATTATCAGCAGTAAAGGATCAATTACATATTCTTAAAGCAGTGATAAATAATCAATGGCAAGAAGGCGAAGAACACTAACCTAAATTTACTTCATAAGAAAAGGTTGAATCACTAACCTGAATTCAACATACTTTCATACACTCGTTTCCCATGTGGCTAGTGTCCTTGAATCCAAGCGTTCAAATATTCTATATATCATAGATCATAAGTAATACAATGAATTCAACACACATGCATACACTTAAGCCAACATCATACGTAAGATATGAGGACTCTTGGAAAGTTAAGAGCATTATTTATTAAGAAGTAAATATTCAATTCAAGCATATAAAAAGTTATAGGAGACTGAATCGAGAATAACATAAATGAATGTAAAAGAACAACTATACAACACTTAATATAGTCCAAACGAATCATTGTCAGAAATAAAAATATGAAAAAAAAAGATGTTCATATAAGATTCATTAAAAGACACCCAAAAAGACTTTGTATGTAATTGAAACGCATAAATGTCTATACCTAAAAGTATGTTAACTAAATTCCAAAGATTAGGTAGTATTATTTCATGTGTGTAATTAGAAGTTTATGATTATATATTAGTGAAACAATTTGTTTTTAATAGTAATTAGAAATTATTAATAGTAATAATAAGATTAAGGCATAGAAAAAATTTACTTTCTACTACTGAAGAATGAGTTTTTGTCATTCATAACCCATTTAGAAACCAGAAGAGGCTGCACTTTAGGTGTAAACTTAATGTTTGATCCCTGTTGTATCAATCTAATAACTATAACAATAACAGATCTAAGATCTGTTTATAATCGATTAATACGTTTATATAGATCTAGCTCATAATTACCTTAGATTAAGTGTTATATATGTTTATGTATTATCAGTATATGTATATTAATTGTTTGTATAATATTAGGTTGAAGATCGAGAGAGCGTTTCGACAGGGTTTAGATAATTAACTCTCCAAACCTTAACTTAAGCGTGAACAGAGTTCACGTATAAATAGAAGACGAACCTAGTTTGTTAACATCCCCTAACGAACTAGAGTTCGCTTCGTTACATACACTTAAATAACGAAACACCCCCTGATTTGTTAACATCCCCTAACGAATCAGGAGGGAATAAGCTTAAGTCTTAGTTCGCTAACATCCTCTAGTGAACTAGACCATACATTTAGCGAATTAGACAATAATTAAACTAATTATTACATTAAATATTAAACAAAAACATTAACGTTAATTACAAAGACTCAAGACGCAAAACCGTGCACTAACAGACAACCCCTCGTCTTGAGCTCTTTGTCTTTAAATTACTTAAAGCGCTTGGACTGCCAATCTCTGCAACTATGAATTCCATGCTCATGACACACACGAACAACACGTTGAAACTGCATAGCCAGGTCGTAGTCTTCATTGCGCTCGAACAGAATCTGTTTCCTGTGGATCACGTCATTATCTGTCTCTGATAAATTAACCAACCACATCGGGTCAATTATCTTGATGAGCTCAGTCTTCAGTCCTCTACCAAGATAATGACGGCATCGCCGGTACGATTGTCATAATACCAGCGGTTGAATGAGAGATGCATTTGTTGGGGCATCGTCTTCACAGGAACCTGCTTAATTGTCTTTGACGGCTTCACCTTTAGGACAAGTTTCCTCTAGCCAGTCCTTGGATCAATCTCGTCAATGCACTTTCGTCTTGGGACCTGGGGCTTGAAGAACTTGAAGCCATGATTGACCTCGAACAGTAAGTGTTGATGAAACCACTCAGCTGTTCGGTAACCCCCACGATTGATGAATGGACGTCTTGAGAGGGTACGAACATCCCAACACGGCAAAGTAAGAACATCCATTATCGTCTCGTAGTACTGGATCCCCTTCTCCCATTTGATTATACATACCTTAAGCTCAGAATCATAAAGCCAGGAGACAATATCACCATGTACCTTAGAGACAGTCTTGAAGGAGGTCACTTAGTTTTCTTTAACCCATGCAGCAGTTGTGTCTTTACGTTCTTGATTAACAATCCGATACGCCTTGATAATCTTACCCGTTGCTTTAAATCTGAACCAGCTTAGAATTTCTTCTACAGGAGGATCATAAGGCGAACCAGAATAAAAACCTTTTCCATTGGACTTCTCTTCAAGATGGTCCTCTGCTTCTTTAATTACCTCTTCATGGAATACTGGAGCACCTTGATCAACATTTGTGTGTTGATAAAGGTTCGGATACTCCTCAGCAGTTACATCTTCCATCTCAATGTACTCATCTTCATAAATAACATCCGTATTCATCTGAATAGACGGATCATCTTCTAAACCTTCCTCATTCACCACTTCAACATCGGGCTTAGTTTCTAACACGGTTAATTGTTCGTCATTCAGCCCAAGCAGTATGGAAATCTGCTCCCGTGTCAGAGACCTATCCACAAACTCACCAACCTCTATCTCATCCCTGTTCACCACACTTTTACCACCCCCGATCCATCCACAAATATCACAGTATTGGCCGCAATCATCTCAATTGGCTTAGCAGCAGTTGGATCTTGATATATAATAATCTGTTTACCCGAGTCTTCACTGCCACTTGTACCAGCACCGGAAGATGAACCATACGATTGTTTAGACTCACCTCTTGCACCAGACTCATCAGGGTCTTGATCATCATCTTTGATTTTCTTAAGGGCATCTTCTTTGCATGTCAGTTGCAGGATTAACTCCTCTTGTTCCTTTAATTTCACCCCCTGAGACTCAACAATCGTACGCAAGGACTTAGTCTCCTTCTGACAAAATGAGATATAACTCATCATCCGTCGTTGATTCTCCATAAGTCATTCTTGATCATGACGGTCAGCTGCCATTTGGTTTTCATAAAGATGTAGAAGATTCAACAGCATCTCAGTCTGACGATTCGATGGCATGTTGTACAAAGATGGATAAACTGGTTGGATTGGACCTTGGGGCCGAGTGATTCTGATAAACGAAACATCACTTGGTGGAGGAGGAGGACGGGAAGGCCTCATGGATGGTGTTGGGGGGACAGTAGACATTGTAGCAGGAGGCCTTGGTATTTCTGATAACTCCGTTTGTGGAATTACACCAAGCCTTTCATGTGGTACCAACGTTGTCGTCAATGTGAGCATCGGAGTGCTAGTATTAGTCGGCACTACTGAGCTTTGAGGCGTTGAATGACGAGGTGGTGGCACACCTATAATTACCCCAACCCCAGCGGACACACGTCATTTCTTTGATGGTTCACCGGTTGCCACTGCTTTCCCTTTCCTCTTCCGTTCTTGTTGAGCTGCAATGGTGGCAGCTAATGCAGCATTCACTGCCTCTTGTTGCTCTTGAAAGGCAGTATTACCAGCTCCACCATCACCATCATTGCCATCATCATTTCCATCATCATCTCCATCATCATAGTTCCCACCTTCTCCCTCTTCAAGCTCAGAATCCGAATCATCGTGGATCCAGCTTTGATTAGGAGGACAGACATAATTAGGATTAATTATATGGCCAATCATTCGTTTATCCTTTGGCCACTCCTTTCTATAAACCAACATTCGATGCACAGTGTCAGCTTTCATGTGTTCCATATGAAGTACATCGTTCACCAAAGTCTGATCAATAGCCAAATTAGGAATCAACTCTTGGATAATCAATTGCAAGAAACGAGGATACATCAAGAATTTCTTTGACTGAACAGTTTGCTGAACTTGTTCTTTCAGATGATCAAAGACTAGTTCCGAGAAGTTTAATGGCTTGTTCAGGATCAAAGCTACAAAAGCTTATTGCAAACTGAGTCTACATTCATCAAACCTACCACGACGACCACTCATACAGTGAATTAGAACATGTAGAAGATACTTATATGGTGGACATAATCCATTCTTATTCAACATAGATTTATCAATGTCGCCGCCATAACGCACGCGTATGAATAAACCCTTGACCAGTGTCCTGTCGAATTCCCTAGGGTTGTCAATATTGTCAGCAAAGTGAAGTACACGGCGAATAACCTCAACGTCAATTATAAACGGAGTTTGATTGATTGTAGCTCGAATGTGGTTTTCTTCCTCAACATACTCAGTTGTGTCCCAAAATTGCCTGATAATACTCAGATACACTTTAGGTCTAGCAGTTATAGCATAGTGTATCACTGAGTGTCTTAAGAAGGTTAACATGTCCCCTAACACATCCAAATCTGCAACATCTTGATTCACGTAAGCACAGATATTATGTTTCTTGTCAAATGGGAGTAAAATAACGTCATCTTGTTGTTCTTGTTGTGGTGGTTGATCTTGTGGAGATTGTTCTGGTGGTGGTTGCTTGTGTTGCCCTTGATCGACAATCGGTGGATCTTGATTTACTTGATCAGCCATTTATACTGAATAGAATAGAAACAGATATAAGAATTTTGAAGACGTAATATGCATTTAGCACAAATGTATGTCTAGTTATTATTAAAAAAAATTGGTGTATTCAATGTCATATGAATATATATACGCGTTTAGACGGTTGAAATACGTTAATCAGTTTAAATGTTAATTGTAAATTTAATTAAATAATTAAAATGAATATCATTCATTAATTATCACTCTGATTCGTTACCATTCAGTAACGAATCGAGCAAATCGCTATCAGGTAAATAAACGAACGAAGTAGACTTAGAGAATTACTATTCAAAATGACGAACTATGGAACTAGTTCGTTATACTTTTAACGAATCCACATTTGATTCGTGAACTACATTCTTCGCTGAGCTAGTTCGTATATGTCCTTAACGAATTGGACACGAAACAGTTCCAATTCGCTAAGGAGAACGAATGGTCAATTAATTAGACTTAATCTTTGACCTGCATTGTCAAAGTCAAAATTAAGATGAACACAGATAGTCAACAATATGAACCCAGAATCAATTAGTCCATAACTATCGTTGAATAATCAAGACAATGAACGTGTTGAACTCGGAAACACACTATTAAGCTCATGGTGATGAGATTGAGACTCAAAACCCAGAGATACGGAGGTTAACCGGAGCAAACAGAAACACAGAAACCATGAAAACATAATCAACCCAGCAAAATATAATCAAACGTCGATTAAAGTCCACCAAGGGTATCGGAATCGCATTCTGATTACATTGAAACATAAATAATCTATATTATCACAATGGTGCATAAACAAATCACGGTTTAAGAACTAGGAAAACCCTTAGACCACAAAAGTACATAAGTCGTCTATCAAAGCACAATCATTTTTGACGAAAAACACAGCGCCGTTACCATCTATACCTGAGAAACACAAAGAAATACTTGAAATATCAAAATCTGGAAGTCGAAATTTCAGAGAAAATTTTGAATAGGGTGACTTTAGTGTGAAGGAAAAAGATGAACAGTGAAGGACTGTTCGTCTTTTTCTATCTTATATAGCCTAGCACACTACCCGATGTACAATTTGTACGAATCAAGTGATTCGTTTGAATTAGAGATAACGAATTAGATCATTCGCTATTCTAATTCGTTACATTATTGTAGCGAATAAGACATAGGTCGTGCCATGATTCGTGTCATGATTCGTTAAATATGTATAACGAAATGGAGATGATTCGTTACAGAGTGCGGAAGCGAATTAGATGAGCGAACTAGAAATCAGTTCGCTAAAGGATCACCTAGTTCGTTATCCATATTTAACGAGGTAACTTTTACCGAATTAAACACTTTATTTAATTTTAAATTAAATAATTAAATAAATTAAATAATGAATAAATCAAATTTTAACTTAAAAGCATTACCGAGAACCTTTTTATCTTGATAATTGAATACCTTAGAATACGTTTCACTTTTACGAAACATAACTTAAAAACATTAAATGATATGTAAAATGAAAAGAAGATAATATTTTTGGTATTTTATAAAAATTAAAGAATGTATTTACAAAAGAATATCCGAATCATTAAAAATAGACAATCTTTTTGTGTTTTTCAATGATTTATCAAAAACAAAACATATTTTTTTGTATTTTTGTTGAGTTTGAGCAGAGAATCATATTGACCAAAATGCCCTTCCATCACAGTTTTATATTTCAGCGATATTATTACTGCCGTTAAGTCGGTCATTGATATTGTTGTCCACTTAAATCTTATAACAAACCTTCGAGCATTTTTGTGATATGATTTATAGTTCAATTAGCGCACAGAATATCAGAAACTATCAGCCCCTAATCTCGATTCAAGCTTAATTTGATTTTTTCCAAATCACCCCAACTTGACTTAAACCATTATAATGTTGATCAAAATTTGAAACTTTTTGAATATTTGAGCAATGCATCAAGTTTCCTTTACTGTGAGTGAGTATGCACGAGTCCATCTGTCGGCTTACATACATTGTATCCCCTGGGGTCCATTTCTTATTGGTATTAAGACGCACACAAGGGAAGAACAATTGTATGACTAACAGAGGATTTTGATCAAGTCAGTAATTTGGATTGTACGAAGTACAGCAGTGATCAAGTTTAATGACTTTGGGTTTGCTCTAGAAAGCGAGTGAAATATTCATGCTTATGAATACCCAGATGATTAAGCCGCATAAAGACTCACAGTGTCCAAAATCCTAACGCTTTTTATTTGCTTTATTATATTTTTGGGTGATCAACAACTATAAGGCTTGAGTATGACTGGTTATTACATTTTTGCCATCCTCAAAGAGACTTTTGCTAGAGACTAATACCTCTTTCAATTTGGCTTTTCTTTAAGTTTATATCACTTACTTTACTCTAACAGCTTTTTTAAGACCTATCAATGCACCAATAATTAAGCACTCAGTCTTTTAAGCTTATTTCTTTCTGGATTTGGGATCAAATAATCAATGTACTATCATTTTCTCTTTTTGCTTCAAAAACTCAAAATTTTGAGGAGCATAAAACAAAATGAATTTAATTGCCCCAGTTAATTTAAGTTCATAAATTAATGGCTATCCTATTCATCTACAAGTAGAGAACAGGACCAAAACATGCAAGCATGCTTCACAAACTTAAATAACTGACTAAATTTTTAGCTTAAAAAAATAGAAGCTTAACGAACACCCCAAGTACTTTTCATTTGTCAGGTAAATGGCTAACCCGATGATTTACAAGAAATTATCAGGTCCAAACATATACAAATATATATCCTTCGAAATAGAAGTAAATGACATAATTTTCAGCGATCATAAACAAAAATCTTTTTGGTTTTTCTCTTTACAAACTAAAAACACAATCTTTTTGTCTTTTCGGATTCTTCTTTACAAAACAAGAAAAAAAATTCACATTCTTTTTGACTTTTTCAGAATTTATCTGTACAAACAGAAAACACAATCTTTTTAATATTTTAAAATTTTTAAAATGTTTTCGGATTTTAAAATATTAAAGAAAATAAAAACGCGAAAGAACAATATTTTTGATTTTTCAAAGTTTTCTAATGTTTTTGGGTTTTATCTATACAAAACAAAAAGCACAATATTTTTGTATTTTCTAGGATTCAGGCCCTAAAACCTAAAAAACAGAATGAAATTTAAACTAGAAGAAAACTAAAAATAAAGATAATTATCCTAATTTAAGGATCTCAGCAAGGGTCTTAAATCCATTTAAACCAAGCAAAAAGTTAAAACGTGTTTTATCAAACGCTTTGGTAAATAGATCGGCTTTTTGAAAATCAGTGTGCACTTTCTCAAGATCAATTAATTTCTTTTCATAACAATCCCGTATAAAATGATATCGAATCTCGATATGTTTCGTTTTAGAATGTTGTACGGGATTCTTGGTGACACTAATAGCAGCAGAATTATCAAACAAGATGGGAGTAGTAAGAAATTTCAAACCGTAGTCGCGAAGATGTTGTTGTATCCACAAAACCTGGGAACAGGAACTCAAGGCTGCAACATACTCAGCTTCGGCGGTTTAAGTGGAGACCGTTGTCTGCTTCTTACACTGCCAGGAAACAAGCCGGCTTCCTAAGAATTGACATCCTGCTGTAGTAGATTTGAAATTGATCTTGCAACCTCCATAATATGAGTCTGAGTTAGCGGTTAGATCAAAAGTATCATCTTTGGGGTACCATAACCCGATGTCAGGATTTCCCCTTAGATATTGCAGAATACGCTTGACCGCTGCCAGGTGAGTCCCTCGGGGACTAGCTTGGTACCTAGCACATAAACACACAGCAAACATTATATCGGGTCGAGAAACAGTTAAATACATTAAAGAACTAATCATATCACGATAGAGGGTTAGAGCAACGGTATCCTCCAATTCATCCGGTGATAAATTGTGACCCACGGGAAGAGGAGTAGAAGGGATTTTTCCGGCAGTAATCTTGAATTGGCTCAAGACATCGTTCACATATTTTGTCTGATGAATGAAGATTCCCTTCGCAGACTGATGAACCTGCAACCCTAAAAAGAAATTCATCTCTCCCATCGAACTCATTTCGAACTTGGTTTGCATAGACTTCTCGAACTCCTTACACAACATGTCGTTTGTAGACCCAAAAATAATGTCATCAACATAAATCTGAACAAGAATAAGATCATAACCAATATTCTTATAAAACAACGTGCAGTCGACAGTTCCACGTTTGAAACCATTATCCGTCAAATGGTCGGCGAGCGTGCCATACCCAGCTCTCGGGGCTTGATGCAAACCATATAATGCCTTGTTTAAACGGTAAACACGGTCAGGATAATCAGGATCTTCGAAACCTGGAGGCTGTAGAACAAACACTTCCTCGTGAAGTTCACCATTGAGAAAAGCACTTTTAACATCCATTTGATACACTCTGATATTCTTGTAAGCAGCATAAGCCAGGAAGATTCGAATTGACTCTAATCTTGCAACTGGAGCATAAACCTCAGTGTAATCAATACCCTCTTGCTGATGAAAACCTTGCACCACCAAACGTGCTTTGTTTCTTACAATTACCCCACGGTCATCCTTTTTACACTTATATACCCACTTTGTCGGAATTGCTTTCTTGACTCTAGCAGGCTTGTCGATTAAATCCCAAACACCTAAGCGTGCAAATTGCTGTAATTCTTCTTGCATGGCTTCTACCCAAGATGGATCTTGCAGAGCCACACGAGGAGTTGTATGCTCAACTTGGGATAGAAAGCAAGTGAATTTGGCTGTATTTACTATACCAGTAGAACATAAATTAGTATAAGCACATAAGACATTATTGTCACCCGAGGAAGCAATTTGATGACGAGTTTGAACTCCCACACCGAGGTCTCCAATAATGTTTTCTTGTGGATGGTAATTATGAATTCTGAGAGTAGGATTTCAGAAACAGCAACGTTTTCAAATAAGTTAGTATAATGTTCACTCAATTCAGGAGATGAAACATTATCATCATTCACAATTGCATTATCATCATTCACAATTGCATTACATCGGATGAAGACGGAGCAGTATCATAATGAACAGGAGACTCATTATCAGGTTCTTCAGTTGGAACACCCAATGGATCTTCAACGTCATTTGAACTGACAAACCTTGGGATTTCTAATTGTTCTTCAAAATAAGCACGAACTAAGTCTTCATCTGGATGATCTATTGATGGAGTAAATGAATTAAATAAACCATCGTAGTCGAACATCCAGTCGAGACCTTTCCCTTGTGGAGGAGTAGTGTACCGTTAACAGTCCACATGGAACCATTCCTCAACACAACCAGATGTAAAACTATATACTCTTTTCTTTGGAGATGCATACCCCAAGAAATAACTTTCAATAGCTTTTTCCTCAAATTTACCCGCATCCTTCTTCAAAATTATACAAGGACACCCAAAGGGTTCCAGGTACTTTAAGTTAGGCTTTCGATTGTTCAAGAGCTCATAACTTGTCTTCTTGAGTCGTTGAACAGTCAAAACCCGATTAAGCGTGCAACAACCTGTGTTCACCGCCTCATTCCAGAATTGGACAGGAAGTTTAGAATCAGCAAGCATAGTTCTTGCAGCTTCAATCAAGGTTCTATTCTTTCGTTCTGCAACACCGTTTTGTTGAGGTACATAAGGTGCATTATATTCACGGTGAATTCCCTTTTGAACACAAAAGAAATCTAATATAGTGTTTTTGAATTAAGTTCCATTATCACTTCGAATTCTCCTCACTTTTTGTTTGTAAAGTGATTCGATCTTAGTGATAAGATTTTGTACCAAAATAGGCGTTTGATCTTTCGAACTCATAAATAAGACCCATGAGTATCTCGAATAATCATCAGTCACGACTAAACAATACCAGTCTCCAGAAATACTTGCCCGATTCACTGGACCGAACAAATCCATATGAAATCGTTCAAGCGGAGTATCAATTGAATTCAATACCTTAGATGTGTGCGATTTCTTCTTCTGTTTGCCTTTCTTACAAGCAACACAGTGATCGGATAACTTAAAGTTCTTTAATGACACCCCCTCTACCAGATCGTTTGCCATTAAATAATTCATCTTTCGAACATGTATGTGACCCATTCTTCGGTGCCAAAGCACTGAGTCTTTCTCGGTTGCTTTCGAGACAAAACACATTTCGATCGATGTAGATACATTAGTATTCATATTTAAGACATAAATATCATTTGATCGTGGTGATTGCATGACAACCATGTCCTCGGGAATCACATAACCCGGTTTCAAGATCAGACACTCTTTATCTGTAAATATTGTTGTGTATTGTTTATCACAGATTTGCGTTACACTTAATAAATTATGATCCACCTTATCACAATAATTAACCTTTTCGAAGGTAATATTTCCATTCGACACATCACCTTCCTGTGTAATCATACCCCCAGAATTCCCAGCAAACGCCACATAACCCCCTTGAATATTTCTCACGTTTGATAAGAGGTTGAGATTTCCAGTAATATGACGAGAACATCCACTATCCATGATCCAGTTTTCACCAGAAATGGTCTTGGATGTACCCTACACACAAAAAAAAATGATTAGTTCAAAAAGGCAGCACAGGCCTCAGTCTTGGGCACCTTTTGGTTTTCTTGAGAAAAGTTAACTTTAGTTGCGCACAAAATGTGATTAGAACTTGGAATGTTCTTATTCTTGTGTATAATCTCGGGTTCAAACACATCCTCAATAATGACCTTGTCATTTTGTTCAACAAACACTTTGTTGCTTTGAACATGAGATTTCTGATGAGCAAATTGGGTCTTAACAGTTTCAGATTTAACAGATTTAGCATTTTCTGAAATCACTGGTTCTTTCAAAATTACCTATTCTTCCTTTTTGGCAAAAGGATTCATTTTATAGTCATTGTGAAATGGTGGAGGAATTTCAACAAAACCTATCCCTTTCTTGGAATCTTTTTGTTTTCCAGAAACTTCGATAATTTCATTCAACAAGAATGAGGAGTTTCGAAATTTACCCAATTTGTTTTTCAACTCAAGAACCTCATTCTCAAGTTCGGTTATTTTCGAACGATGTTTCAAGATTTCTTGAAACTTTTGGTCATTAATTGTCATTTTCACAGATAACTCGGCTTTAAGATCATGATTGCTTATAGTCAATGCCTCAATTTTCTCTCTCGAGTTGATTTGAGAGGTCAAGGATTGCCTATAAGTATCTTTTAAAGACACAATCTCTTTTAGCAAATTATCATTTTGAAGTTTTAATGAGTCTATCTTGGACTTATTATACTCACAATCAACACATGATAATATAGAATTAGAATTACTAACCTCGCTTTGTTTGGCCATGCAAGCAGATGTAATAGAATCACTGATCTTCGCCATACAAGCAAAGCTAGTTGGAAGCTTTTCACTTGGATTATCAGATTCAGACTCAGTTTCAGCGTCAGAAGAGACTTCGCTTCCACTTATATCTTGTGTGTATTCAGGAAACCCAAACATAGCTAGATTAGCTTGATTATCATTACACAGTAGTCGTTGTGACCAATCACCTCCATCAGCTAACACTGCATGTGACCCAGAAGTAGATGGTTTCTTTTCAGCATCATTGACTCGTGGTGTAGAAGAATTTTGATTTTGACCACGAGGACCAGTATACTCCTTCTTTGGCTTGTCACATTCTTTCGCAAAGTGCCCGAATTCTTGACAATTATAACATTTTACCTTCAACTTGTCAAAACCCAACTTCTTATTTAGGGCAGGAAGATCTTTTCCGGTCCTTTGCATAAATCTTTTTACCTTACGAACAATCATTGCCATGTTCCACTTTAAATCCATGAGTTCAAGATCATCGGGATCAATTTGATCATAGTCTTCATCGGTTAAATCACTTGATGCATTGCAATCTTGCTACTCACCAAATTCTCGTAAAAAGACATAAAGGCAGACAAAAATGCAAAGTTTTGTTCAGCTTCCTTTATATTTACATTAGTTTGAGATGAGAATTGACTTGTAGATGATGAAGTTCCCGATCCTCCAGATGAACCAGAGATACCAGAAGATCCAGTATTTCCAGCTGTGTAGAAACAGGCTCGTGGATCACTATACACTGTAGTTGCATTCTCACTTGCAGCTTGAGTAAGGAACGCAGTCAATGGAGAAATAGTTGAACTTAGAGGCATACTCCCACCATAGAAAGAGGGATCTTGACTTTCTTTAGAAGATTTCTGGCACTTAAGATCATATTCTCTGGCTTCAATCTTTTGTAAAAATTCAATCGCAGTCAGATCTTCATTCAAGAAATAATTATTCTCCTTGAGAACCATTAAGAACGTGGAATAAGAACTTGGAACTACACTCTTAATAGTGTCAATTTTATCTCTCTCAGAAACTTCTAACCTCATCTTGTCCATTTCAGCAATTAAGTGATTGAATCTCGTTCTCATTTCTTCAACTATCTCACCTTTGAGTAAATTAAAGTTTCTGAATTGAAACTTAAGCATCAACTTCTTGCTTTCAGCAGTGTTACCCATACTTCGCATTCGAATATGTTGAAACAACGAAGCACATATTTTTATGCTACCCACTTGATGAAAAATATTCTCAGGTAAAGCCATGGTAAGAGTAGAATAAGCTTTAGTCTCTATCTCTATGGCTTTCTTTTCTTCAACAGAGTATTGTGAGATATCTTTTGGCGTAAAACCAATAGTCTCATCTCCAATCATAGGAACGGTATAGACTTCATCTAAACAATATGAACAGTCCGGATGAACTGATCCTAGATGAGCACGAAACCTAGGTTCCCACTTGGCAAAGTCACTAAACTTCATTAATCTCGGACATTTCGAGTGTGAACCTATTTCGGTATAAAGTTGCAACATTTGTTGCATCAACATGTTTTGGGACGCCAATGCATACATACCGGCCATGTTTAACAAGTTTTAAAAATTCAAGGGTATAACGAATCAACCAACGAAAAAGGTTAACGAACTGTAAACAGTTGTAGCGAACCGTGAACAGTATAATAACGAATCAAATCTTAACAAAGTTAAAATTGATTAGACAATGAATCACAATTGAATTTAACGAATCAATCAACGAATCAAAAAGTTAACGAATTAGTAACCAATCACTAACGAATCACCAAGAATCAGCTTAGCGAATTAGAGAATAATCAGTAACGAATCACTAAGAAAGACTTAGCGAAATGAGATAACGAATCGGCTACAGTTGATAACGAATCAACTATAACGAATCAGGTTGTTACAACCGTTTGTAACAAACTCTGACACCTTATTCCACGTGGCAAAGGTTGTTAGAACACAAATCCCAAAGTGGACGCGTGTCACACGAATCAGTTAACCCCAAATAACGAATTAGATCACACGACTCAACTATTATAGCGAATCGTTTAGCGAATCACTTGAAATGAATAACGAATTAACAAACTTAATGAACGAATCAAAGGCAACAAGATAGCGAATCATCATAAAGATGATAACGAATCAAATTCATCTTTGAATCTTCAAATCTTCAACACAAGATTTCCAGAAATCTGGAAATGATGAACATCAACCCAGAAACATGAAATTTGTAATACCAACTCGATATTAAACCAAATCACACAAGTTACCTACCAAAATACTCGTAACACAGTCACGAATCCAATACACGAACCCTCGATACCAAAAAACTCTGATTACCAATCCAATTTTACCACAACACGAACCCTGTTTCAGACTTAAACCAAAACCAATACCAATCCACTCAAAACCAATCCAAAACTCAATTCCAATTCACAAAACCATTCCAATACCTTAACCAACACGAATTCAATCCAATTCGTCCATAATTCAATCAATTCACCTTAATAATTGATCCAAATTCGCTTAAACAGAATACTAACAATATCGAAAACTAATTAAGCACCAAATCAAGTGTAATTAAGCTCCAACAGCTCTGATACCACTTGTTTGATCCCTGTTGTATCAATCTAATAACTATAACAATAACAGATCTAAGATCTTTGTATAATCGATTAATACGTTTATATAGATCTAGCTCATAATTACCTTAGATTAAGTGTTATATATGTTTATGTATTATCAGTATATGTATATTAATTGTTTGTATAATATTAGGTTGAAGATCGAGAGAGCGTTTGGACAGGGTTTAGATAATTAACTCTCCAAAACTTAACTTAAGCGTGAACAGAGTTCACGTATAAATAGAAGACGAACCTAGTTCGTTAACATCCCCTAACGAACTAGAGTTTGCTTCGTTACATACACTTAAATAACGAAACACCCCCTGATTCGTTAACATCCCCTAACGAATCAGGAGGGAATAAGCTTAAGTCTTAGTTCGCTAACATCCTCTAGCGAACTAGACCATACATTTAGCGAATTAGACAATAATTAAACTAATTATTACATTAAATATTAAACAAAAACATTAACGTTACTTACAAAGACTCAAGACACAAAACCGTGCACTAACACTTAAACCCTGGTTTTTCTTTCTTCATTACAACACCAGTTGGAGCAGTAGAGTTTAACGGAGGAAGAATCTTGCATACATCTAAACACAGTTAACTTAATTTAAAACACCATAAAGTAGACACTAAATTAGTCAAATATCAAAAAAATAAAACTCATAGTATTTTGATGGTTATGGTGCAATTTGTTGTATATGACGTAACAGTTTTTCGAACTCTTCAACTGAAGGATGATAAGCAGGACATTCTGTAATCTGATTCATCAATTCAAGATCATCGCCGAGTTTACTTGCTTTGGGTGATTGTTTAACATAAAGGCTAAATTAAGGAAAAATAAACATAAAAGAAAAATTGGAATTGAAACCCTAATATTACAGCAAACATATAGAAAATCGTATGTAAAACACAGAGAAACAAGTAAATAATTAAAAGGAATTATATACCTAAGTCGCCGACAGATCAAGGAGATGTGGATGATGATGATGATGACATGCGGTGAAACCTATCGATGAAGGATATATTATGAAAGGAATAATTGATACGAAAGGAGCACAATTGATTTAGGGTTTCCTGAATCTAATCAAAATCTAATTGATACGAAACCGTCATTGGTAAAAAAACGGTGTAGGAGGCGGGAATTTGAGAGTAAGAATAGGCTAGGTAGAAGACACGTGGCATAAGGAAACTTTTATATATTAATTAGTATAGATTATACTAGACTAAAGACCTGTCAAAGTAACTCGCTTAGGTTCGACCCATTGCTGTGAAAATTATTCTTCTCATATATTATGTTACAATCATTTTCATATACGACGGGGGCATGGAAGGGATATGACTCAACTATATAGTGTAACCATGACTTGTATATTTTATTAATATCAACTTGTAAGCTAAAAATTACATGTTTTGGCACAGCGCTCAGTTGGTTTGATGTTAGCAATTTACCAATAAAACCAATTAAAATTTATGCTAATTGTTATATGCCAACTTAAGCCCAAGCCCACTAATCAGGACTATTAGACTATTACTACTCAGGTCCATTAGAGTTGGTCTATTACTACACTTGGTGATGGAAAAAAACACCCATTTTAGGACATGTATCCGGTAATCGGTATAAATTGGTACTCGTGCCTGATCTATATCTGGTTTACTGCTCGTCGTTTCATATCGGTTCTTTATAACCGTACACTCTCATACCCGGGCAGTGAAGGATTAATCTTGATAAAGGTTTAAAGTTTAAAGAGTTTGAGTTTCTGTTGGTTTAGTTTATTAATTATGAAAAGTTTTGGTTATTTTTATTAATTTATTTAGTTTCCTAGTTTGAGTCTAATTAGGAGTCCGGGTGAAGTCATAGTTTTAGTATTAATAGATGGTTTAAGGACATTGTATTTTGTGTGGTTTTGTTCTTAATAATATTGAAAGAGTCGTGAGGAGTTTTCACAATTATCGATGTTGTTCGTGTTACTCGATCCAATTAAGTTCAACAGACAAAGTCGTTGGTTACACATTTGACCATTTATAAAAACATCTTTAAATTTTTTTTGCAATGTATTGTGATTTATGTTTTGTAATTTTGAAAATTTTAAAAATAATTAAAAGTGAATGTTTAATGTAATTTTTGTGTCTACGTTTTATAAATTTAGAATGTTAAAAAAATATCATATATATATATATATATATATATATATATATATATATATACACGAAAGATTTAAAAGCTTTCTAGTTGCTCCTTATATTTTTTTAAGTCACCAGATTGTTTTATTTGTAAATAGAGGTTTCTCACGCATTTAACCCGAATTCACGGGTTATAATATCTGATTAAACTAAAATTTCAATCTTACCAAATATTTGACACGAAAATTATAAAAAATAGAGATATATTATAAATTAATATTTGATTTTTTTAATTATAATTTATAATTAAGAAACAATTTTATAGTAAAAAAATAAGCAGGTTATGGGTCTCACCAAACTCAGATAGCTTTTAAACGAACCGTGCAATCAATTTCGTCCTCAACGGCCAAACGACCAACCCTAAACGACGTACCCTGCCATCAATTTGAAGCTTTTTCTCCAAATTTCACGAAAAGGTAACTATCTGGAGCTTTTTATTAAGTTGTTAGATTAAAGCCCACAACGTGTTTGTGAATATGCTATTTGTTGTTTTCTTTTTTATTAAGTTGAATTATCTGTATCTAGAACACAAAAGAATGTCAATTTGTTTACTTAGATGGATCTGTGAACTGATTGGTTAGTTATAGTTAATTTATGCATTGTTATGAGAATTGATTGGATTGACAGTTTGTGCTATTTATTATTATAAATATAATACGTTAATCTAGTATGAGTTAGTCCGCTTTAAGTGACCTTTTTCATAACCTGTTTGTTGAAGACAGGCATGCCTTTCTTCTCTATGCATTGTTTGTTTTCTTTGTGTGTGTGTAAGTCATCATTTATGCTCTCACAATGTTGATAGTTGATACATGATACCACACAGGCACACACACATGCTTAAAAGACAGCAAATGAAGTAGAAAGAAACATCAAGATGTGGAGAGAGGGAAATGATAAATAGGCATTATGAGGTGAAGGTGCGTATCTTTGTGAATGATTTATATTTATTATGAAACATTTGTTGATACTCATTCACTTATTGTTGATTATGATTG